>NC_060139.1:126990994-127090994 GCF_021461385.2 Schistocerca piceifrons | reverse complement strand
AAGTAAAATTCCATTACTTGTATCCTTCCTGGTGCTTTAACTTTATGACCAGCTGTGTACTTCTTTCCAACATATGTATTGTCTGTAAATAGGACAAATTGAGCATTTTCTTCAACTGCAAACGAAATATGATTTATGTAACTGAAAAAAAACAGAATACTGAAAATACTCTCTAAGACAGAAAAACGACGCACGGGACGGAAATAGGTAGATGTGATGTTCATGTACAACCAAACAAATGAAAACAACTTTAGAAACAGTGGATGATTTATTCAAGAGAAAAAGCTAAACAAATAGAGCAACTCAGTGAAGCTTTGGTCCACCTCTGGCCTTTCTCCAAGCAGTTACTGCCTTGACACTGATTGACAGAGTTGTTGGACGTAGTGATGAGAGATACATGCCACTTTCTGTCCATTTGGCAGGTTAGATCGTCAAAATCCTGAGCTGGTTGGGAGGCGCTGCCCGTAATGCTCCGAACGTTCTCCACTGGCGAAAGATCCGGCTACCTTGCTGGCCAAGGTACGGTTTGACAAGCACGATGACAAGCGGCAGATATTCTCGCCGTGTGCGGCAGGAATTGTCTTGCTGAAATGCAAGCCCAGGATGGCTTACCATGAAGAGCAACAAAACGGGGGCGTAGAATATACACTACTGGCCATTAAAATTGCTACACCACGATCATGGCGTGCTACAGACGCGAAATTTAACCGACAGGAAGAAGATGCTGTGATATGCAAATGATTAGCTTTTCAGAGCATTCACACAAGGTTGGCGCCGGTGGCGACAGCTACAACGTGCTGACATGAGGAAAGTTTCCAACCGATTTCTCATACATAAACACCAGTTGACCGGCGTTGCCTGGTGAAACGTTGTTGTGATGCCTCGTGTAAGGAGGAGAAATGCATACCATCACGTTTCCGACTTTGATAAAGGTCGGATTGTAGCCTATCGCGATTGCGGTTTATCGTATCGCGATAATGCTGCTCGCGTTGGTCGAGATCCAATGACTGTTAGCAGAATATGGAATCGTTGGGTTCAGGAGGGTAATACGGAACGCCGTGCTGGATCCCAACGGCCTCGTATCACTAGCAGTCGAGATGACAGGCATCTTATCCGCATGGCTGTAACGGATCGTGCAGCCACGTCTCGATCCCTGAGTGAACAGATGGGGACGTTTGCAAGACAACAACCATCTGCACGAACAGTTCGACGACGTTTGCAGCAGCCTGGACTATCAGCTCGGAGACCATGGCTGCAGTTACCCTTGACGCAGCATTACAGACAGGAGCGCCTGCGATTGTGCACTCAACGACGAACTGGGTGCACGAATGGCAAAACGTCATTTTTTCGGATGAATCCAGGTTCTGTTTACAGCATCATGATGGTCGCATCCGTGTTTGGCGACATCGCGGTGAACGCACATTGGAAGCGTGTATTCGTCATCGCCATACTAGCGTATCAGCCGGCGTGATGGTATGGGGTGCCATTGGTTACACGTCTCGGTCACCTCTTGTTCGCATTGACGGCACTTTGAACAGTGGACGTTACATTTCAGATTTGTTACGACCCGTGGCTCTACCCTTCATTCGATCCCTACGAAACCCTACATTTCAGCAGGATAATGCACGACCGCATGTTGCAGGTCCTGTACGGGCCTTTCTGGATACAGAAAATGTTCGACTGCTGCCCTGGCCAGCACATTCTCCAGATCTCTCACCAATTGAAAACGTCTGGTCAATGGAGGCCGAGCAACTGACTCGTCACAATACGCCAGTCACTACTCTTGATCAACTGTGGTATCGTGTTGACGCTTCATGGGCAGCTGTGCCTGTACACGCCATCCAAGCTCTCTTTGACTCAATGCGCAGGCGTAGCGTATCAAGGCCGTTATTACGACCAGAGGTGGTGAAACACGTATGTATTCATTACCAGCGATGGCGAGGCATGACAGAATCTCTGACCAGAGAGTTATTTATCGTTGCTAGTCTGCGCTTGACCGCACGAGAGTTCAGTAGTGTGTGGCGAGTGGGCAGAGATAGTAGTAGCAGTCTGGTGTAGTAGTCGGTGCTAGTCTGTGGGAGTCGGCATGGGTCGACGGCGTGCTGTTCTTCCGAATCTGGTCAGGATTGTGGTGGACGATGTGTATTATAGTAGAAGGTAAATGAAGCAGCATTGCGCTCAGCTAATAACGTATGTTAATTGTAATTAATTTGTTCAAAAAATGATCCCCCTAATAATAACCTTTTATAAAGTACCTCATTTAAAGAAAAAGATTCATTTCAATTTAAAGAATATTTCCTATGCACTCCCTCCAAGAATCAGGCCAGCATTGCACGAAGCTGTGCCGAAAAATAAGAGCAGATATAGATGCAGTTTTACTGAGGTAAGAATTATCAGGTTTAATTATTTCACAGGGCCGAAGGTCAGCGTTGCTGCCCTTATAAGATTTATAAGGCTTAATTATTTGTGTTGAGATGTTACATTCAGTTCATGGCTCATTTTTATTATTCAGTTTTGTGGGAAGACAACATTTGGCACATTTACATTTTTTTATAATCATTGACATTCAAATATTCTCACGGGGGGTTACAACATCACACACATCCAATCCCGAGGCAGGATTCGAACCTGCGACCGTAGCAGTCGCGTGGTTCCATACTGTAGCGCCTAGAACCGCTCGGCCACTTCGGCCGGCCAAGTTTCCTCACCTCCCACCTAACTGTCATCGTACTTGCTGTGAGTCCTGACGCAGATTGGAATTTCTGTGTGATGATCTCTATATAGTCGTCTGACTATGACACATCAAGACCCTCTTCAACCGTCAGCGGTCTGTGTCTGTCAACAGACGAGGTCGGCCTGTACGCTTTTGTGCTGTACGTTTCCACTTCACTATCACATCGGAAACAGTGGACCTAGGGATGTTTAGGAGTGGGAAATATCGCGTACAGACATATGACACAAGTGACACCCCCAATCACGTGACCACGCTCGAAGTCTGTGAACTACGCGGAGCCTCCCATTTTGCTCTCTCACGATGTCTAATGACTACTTAGATCGCTGGTATGGAGCACCTGGCTGTAGGTGGCAGCATAATGCACGTAATATGAAAAACGTATGTTTTTGCTGGTGTCCGGATACTTTTGATCGCACCGTATATGTCCAATTCTGATAATTCCTTCGTGTTGCTTGAGGTATTTCTGAGTGCTTCAATTTATTAAAGCCTATTGCAATACAGTCGACGTGGATCTGATAAACTACGTTTTCTGTCATTCCTATAACATTAAAATTATGACCTAATGTGTTCATTATTCCATAATAACCTCAATGGGCAAAATATTAATCGCTGACTTAGAACAGGCCACTGATACTACTATAGATGCTGTAGAGCTGGTACCAGGAGCTCCTTTGATCCTCCAGTGATGACGTAAGTCATGGCGGCTTCGCACGTGTCAGTCGGTTGTAAGGCATCAACGGATTGAGATGGGTACACGCGGAGACGTGACATAGCAGGAAGCCGTGTCTGTTTCGTCATGCCAAAGGCCGCGCTGTGTGTGTGTGAAGTTGCCCGATGTGTTGGTATTTCATTGCAGACTGTCCATTGTGTGTACAAGGACTGACGTACCATTTGCAGGTATATAATACGGCGCGAGAATAGAGGTCGTAAAGAAATATTCTAACAAACAGGGACTAGGCACGACCGTCACGCCTTTAATGACAATCAGTTTCAAACCAAACAAGAATTGCTGCTTTTAGTGAATGCAAATCCGCACCAACAAGTTTCTATTACCTGTCCGCCTCGGTAGCTGCGTTGTTAACACGGCGGATTGCCAAGCGAAGGGGCCCGGGTTCGATTCCCCGTCGGATAAGAGACTTTCTCCTCTCGTGGACTGGGTGTTGTGTTGTCCTCACATTCCTATCATCATTATTGACATTCCACTACTGAGATGGCTTAATTGGTACGGTCTGAAATACAATAAAAGAAAAGGTTTGGTACCTCGCAGAAGGCCACTGCTTACTTCGAGACATACTGCGGCTCGTCTTATGTGAGCCGAGAAACACGGAAACTGCACAGTAGCTGACTGGAAGTGTGTAGTGCGGACCGCACAAACACCATGTAGCCTCTCTTCAAATGACACAAAGCACAGAGATCACGGCAGCCCAATGAGGCGTTTAAGCTGGAGTCTGCGGAAGATGTAATTAAGGCCAAAGGTCGTTCTATGATATTTCAGGGCTTTTTGTTTACCAAGACTTGGGCCTACCCAATCATGTTATCGTGAACAAGATGTGTGTGAATTCTTAATGGGCCAAACTGCTGAGGTCATGGGTCCCTAGACTTACACACCACTTAAACTAACTTAATGCTAAGGACAACACTCACACCCATGCCCGAAGGACTCGAACCTCCGGCGGGTGGGGCCGAACTATTAGTGACATGGCGCCTCTAACCGAGCGGCCACTCCACGCGGCCGTGAACATGAACCAGGATGTATACACTGAAGTGAGAAAAGTCATGGGATAGCGATATGCACACAAACAGATGGCGGTAGTAAGGCGTACATGAGATATAAAAGGGCAGCGCAATGGCGGAGTTGCCATTTGTACTGAGGTAATTCATCTGTATAGGTTTCCGTCATAATTATGGCCGCACGATGGGAATTAATAGACTTCGAAAGCCGGTATGGGAGTTGGAGCTAGGCGCATGGGATATTACGTTTCGGAAATCGTTAGGGGATTCAGTATTCCGCGACGTCAAGAGTGAGACGAGAATACCAAATTTCAGGCATTACCTCTCATCACGGATATCTCCAGACACGTCTTCGGTGTGAAATCTCATTGGTTGGAGTAGAATTATATGTAAATTGAAGGGGAGGTCAGTGCTATCAGCTGCAGCAGGACATTAAGAGGAATCAGGAGCGACGATCGAAATTGTGTACCGGACCAGGATCCGAACCCGGGATCTCCTGCTCACTGGGCAGGCGGTGTAACCATTGCGCCATCCGGGACACGGCGTTATCGCAACTGTACGGAGTATCTCAGTATGCCTTACGGCCGATCCACACCCCCACCAAGCGCCATCTATCCGAAGTACGGTCCCGGTCCGGTACACATTTTCTCTCGTCGCTACTGATTCAGCTTAACGTCCCGTTGCAGCTGATAACAGTGATCCCCCTTCAATTTATATACAATGCTTCACAGCTGCAGGTTCTGCGTGGTGTCTGTTCTTTGAAGGTACAGACTCCATGCATTCAAATAAAGGAGCATAACTGTCTTCAGTGCTGAGTTCCACTTCGTACTGAGACTGATGACGAGCGAAGCTGTGTCTGGACACGCCCCAGACAGTACACCAGACAGTGGTCCACCATATGGCCGGATAACCACATGTGATGGTCCGGGATGTTATTTCCTTTCACACCAGGACCCCTTTGGTTGTTATCCGCTGCACCCTCACAGAACAGCGGCACGTCGACGATATTATAAGCCTCGTTCTGTTGCCCTTTATGGCGAGCCACCCTGGGCTTACATTTCAGCAAGATAATGCCCACCCGAACACGACGAGACTTTCTACTGTTTCTCTTCTTGCATTGCAGACCCTACCTTGGCCAGCAAGTTTTCCGGATTTCTCTCCAACTGACAACATTTGGAGCATTATGTGCAGGGCACTCCAACTAGCTCTGGATTTTGACGGAGTAACGCGATAGTTGGACAGAATTTGGCATGATGCCCCTCAGGAGAACATCCAATACCCCAGTCAATCAATTCCAACCCGAATAGCTGCTTGCTTAAGGGCTAGAGGTAGACCAAGACGTTACTGACTTGGTCAGTTTGTGAGGCTCTTTCTCTTGAAGAAATCCAATTTTTCTGAAATTCTAATCATTTGTTTATCTGTAGATGTACGTCATATCTGCTGACTCCCTCGTAGTGACTCATTTCTTTGGGTTAGAGTCAATTAAATAATAATGAAAAAATGTTTTGTTTGTGATTTGAGTTGTTGAGAAACATAAAATATGATACGAAGCCACATGCTATCCGTTCACGTTCTTTGCGGGATTATATTGCCTTGTGAAGCATTGTGGTTTCGCCCTCTCTTTCTCCTGTTAATTTTCAGACAGTGTGGCATGGTAATGGGGGAAGTGTGCACTCGGGCGACAGAGATTCGCACGTGTGCAAGAGCTCTACCGCGTGCAGAATTCTGCAGCACCTGATCGTCAGTGAATGGCTTAAGGTGAAGTGTCATAGCCGAAAAACTTGTGCAGTATATTCGTCGTCGAACATAGGTCAGTACAAGGTTGTAGGTGGTGTTACACGATCTTAATGTGATGTTTCCTGGGGACGACTAATTTTTTGTCCGGCGTGCTTATTTTTACTTTTGCTTGAGGATATTGTGGGTCACGTAATCAAAAGCCTCTGCTTGTCTGTGCTAGAAACTCCCTGTGAGGAAAGGCCGCTGGACCTGATGGGATACCAGTTCGGTTTTACACAGAGTACGCGAAGGAACTTGCCCCCCTTCTTGCAGCGGTGTACCGTAGGTCTCTAGAAGAGCGTAGCGTTCCAAAGGATTCGAAAAGGGCATAGGTCATCCCCGTTTTCAAGAAGGGACGTCGAACAGATGTGCAGAACTATAGACCTATATCTCTAACGTCGATCAGTTGTAGAATTTTGGAACACGTATTATGTCCGAGTATAATGACTTTTCTGGAGACTAGAAATCTACTCTATAGGAATCAGCGTGGGTTTCGAAAACCCAGCGCGCGCTATTCGTCCACGAGACTCAGAGGGCCATAGACACGCGTTCCCAGGTAGATGCTGTGTTTCTTGACTTCCGCAAGGCGTTTAATACAGTTCCCCACAGTCGTTTAACGAACAAAGTAAGAGCATATGGACTATCAGACCAATTGTGTGGTTGGATTGCAGAGTTCCTAGATAACAGAATGCAGCATGTCATTCACAATGGGGAGAAGTCTTCCGAAGTAAGAGTGATTTCAGGTGTGCCGCAGGGGTGTGTCGTAAGGCCGTTGCTATTAACAATACATATAAATGACCTTGTGGATAACATCGAAGTTCACTGAGGCTTTTTGCGGATGATGCTGTAGTATATCGAGAGGATGTAACAATGGAAAATTGTACTGAAATGCAGGAGAAACTGCAACAAATTGACGCATGGTGCAGGGAATGGCAATTGAATCTCAATGTAGACAAGTGTAATGTGCTGCGCCGTGCGGTTCTAAGGGCTTCAGTTTGGAACCGCGTGACCGCTACGGTCGCAGGTTCGAATCCTGCTTCGGGCATGGATGTGTGTGATGTCCTTAGGTTAGTTAGGTTTAAGTAGTTCTAAGTTCTAGGGGACTGATGACCTCAGTAATTAAGTCCCATAGTGCTCAGAGCCATTTGAACCATTTTTTGTAATGTGCTGCGAATACATAGAAAGAAATATCCTTTATCATTTAGCTACAATATAGCAGGTCAGCAACTGGAAGCAGTTAATTCCATAAATTATCTGGGAGTACGCATTAGGAGTGATTTAAAATGGAATGATCATATGAAGTTGATCGTCGGTTAAGCAGATGCCAGACAGATTCAGTGGAAGAATCCTAAGGAAATGCAATCCTAAAACAAAGGAAGTAGGTTACAGTACACTTGTTCGCCCACTGCTTGAATATTGCTCAGCAGTGTGGGATCCGTACCAGATGGGGTTGATAGAAGAGACAGAAAAGATCCAACGGAGAGCAGCGCGCTTCGTTACAGGATCATTTAGTAATCGCGAAAGCGTTACGGTGATGATAGATAAACTCCAGTGGAAAACTCTGGAAGAGAGACGCTCAGTAGCTCGGTATGGGCTTTTGTTAAAGTTTCGAGAACATACCTTCACCGAGGAGTCAAGCGGTATATTGCTCCCTCCTACGTATATCTCGCGAAGAGACCGTGAGGATAAAATCAGATTAGAGCCCACACAGAGGCATACCGACAATCTTTCTTTCCACGAACGAGAGTGAAATAGAAGGGAGAACCGACAGATGTGCTCAAAGTACACTCCGCCACACGCCGTCAGGTGGCTTGCGGAGTATTGATGTAGATGTAGATGTGATGGGTGAGGGAGAAATGAGAGAGGGCGTAGACCGGCCGCTACAGTGGGAGTCTGGGCCGGAACGGCGGAACTGATCCTCCGCGCAACGCACGGGGCCCTCGCCCCGGGCTATGGCGGAGGGGAACGTGGGCGACACGTGGCTGGGGGCGGCGGCGTGTCGGATTGCGGCAGTCGTCACCCCGGCGGCCGCAGAGCTGGCTGGCTCACCTGCGCGGGGTTGAGTTCGCTCAGCTGGGATGAGGGCTGCCGGGCCTGGGGGCGCAGCGTGTGGTGGCCGCGGGCGAGAAGAGGGCGCACCTAAATAGCGGCCCGGCTCGCCTAATTGGGCCAATGGCTCTAAACGTCGGCTGCGGTTATTGCCGTGTGAGTGATTTCTCCACTCGTCCAACAGATACATTTCACTCGCTAAACTGGTAAGCGGATCTCATGAATAGGCAACTAAGTAATAAGCTCGTTAGGGAGTGCACAGACAATCGGCCGTTCCTCTCTCTCTATCTCTCTCTTTCGCTCGCTCGTGCACCGTCGCCTGGCGTTTCCCCCCGGCCGTCGCCAGCCACGAGGGGGAAGTGTACCGATCGCTCTATCGGTACAAACAATCTCATCCTCAGTTTTTAATGGCTCTCTCTGCTTTCGTTACTGATTCGAGGACGAGTGTCATTTTTGTAATTTACGGTGCGACAGTTATTTATTCTTTCATCCATAACCAAATGTGTGATTACAAACTAATGTCATCGCACGAGAACGGTCGCTATATAATCTCGACACTTGCCGTTGCCGCGTCCTGTAACTGGTAACTGCTTCCTCCACCCCTTGCTCCTCCACTCTCATTAAACCAAAACACTGGAGGCCACAGAAACAATTAATTGCGACTGCTCGTGACGTGAACAGCTAATTCCGGAATATCGTTTTCCTGATTTATTGTTTCCGAAAGTATTTTTTGTCAGCGCGTCTTGTTTGTTAGTACCGCGCCATGTATCACGGTGCGTCGTGGTTGCTCATTATGGTGGGATGTACTTTCCCTGCGAGATAAATCTTCAGTGCGATTCCAGCTGGCTCCTCGTTCACGTGTGCACCACGCGCCATGGCGACTTGCTCACCTGCTGATCCCTTAGCTGCTACACGTGGGCGTCTGTGGTTGCGAGAGACTGCCACTAACAAGAGATGCACATATCTTACAGACTGCCGATTTTGCTAGTCTTTCGCGTTACTGGAGTACATACTTAGATGTGTAAAATTCTGTTCTTATTCAACGCGTTTATCGAGCATTTTCGAAAAATCTGGATTAAAATTATTACGAGCCTTTTGGATGCTGCACGAGAGCGGGAGACGTCGAGCAGCTGGTTTAGAGCAACGAGGCAAAAATTTCTTGAAGCGACTACAGAATGCTTGTACATTGTTATAGGGTAACACAGAAATTTCATCTCGTAAAGACTGCATTTTCTTCACTCCTAATATTCCATAAGTCGAAGTAGGTATGGTTTATGTTACAACTTCTTTCTGGACTGGCATTTTTTTGATGTTAATGTCTTTCGTTGTCCACTGTAGTTACCAATATTCAAATGTGCATCTCACAAAGTGTAAGTAAGCTGTTTAGGTTTTTATGTTGGTAACGTCACGTAGTGCTCTGTATGAAAATCGCTGACTGCGCTGTGTGCAGTCTGTGGCTGCTTGGACTCATTGTTGGAATATTCACTAGTGTAGTGTTGGGCAGTTGGTTGTGAACAACGCGTAACGTTGAGCAGTTGGAGGTGAGCCGCCAGCAGTGGGGGATGTGGGGAGAGAGATGCCAGAGTTTTGAGAGGTTGCTATGAGCGGACGATCTGGACGTGTCCACCAGAAAAAGTAAATTTGTAAGACTGGATGTCATGAACTGATATATATATATGATGACTTTTGAACACTATTTAGGTGAATACACTGTTTGTTCTGTATCAAAATCTTTCATTTGCTAACTATGCCTGTCAGCAGTCAATGCCTTCAGGAGTTAGAATCTTTTATTTAGCCGGCAGTATTGGCGCTCGCTGTATTGCAGTAGTTCGAGTAACGAAGATTTTTGTGAGATAAGTGATTCATGAAAGGTATAGGTTATTGTTAGTCAGGGCCATTCTTTTGTAGGGATTATTAAGTCAGACTGCGTTGCGCTAAAAATATTGTTTGCCAGTTTAGTGATGATCAGAATAAGTAAAGAGAGAACTATCTGAGTACGTTCAGTTTTGCTCAGCTGTTTGAAAATCAAATAACGTAAGAGTTTTTGCAGCACTGTCATTCTTTGCATACAAAGGGGAAGTTTCAAAAGTAGTAATGACGAAATGTACTTATTGCGAGTCAGTATTATGCTTTTCGTCCCCTGTTCGTGGTCTCGCGGTAGCGTTCTCGCTTCCCGAGCACGGGGTCCCGGCTTCGATTCCCGGCGGGGTCAGGGATTTTCCCTGCCTCGAGATGACTGGGTGTTGTTGTGTCATTTTCATCATCATCATTCATCCCCATTACGGTCGGAGGAAGACAATGGAAGGCCACCTCCACTAGGACTTTGCCTAGTACTGCAATGCGGGTCTCCCGCATCGTTCCCCTACGCTCTGTAAAGAAGCATGGGACTTCATTTCCATTATGGTTTTCACGCTTTTAAGATAGATACCACCACAAATGTTATGGGCCTACCGATAACGAAGAAATGTTGTAGGCTTAAGTGTAATCACTTCAGTGCTGTAACTTTTCGATACTTGCACGATAGGCCGGCCGGAGTGGCCGAGCGGTTCTAGGCGCTACAGTCTGGAACCGCGAGACCGCTACGGTCGCAGGTTCGAATCCTGTCTCGGGCATGGATGTGTGTGATGTCCTTAGGTTAGTTAGGTTTAAGTAGTTCTAAGTTCTAGGGGACTGATGACCTCAGAAGTTAAGTCCCATAGTGCTCAGAGTCATTTGAACCATTTTTGAACTTGCACGATATATCTATAAACAAAAATGTTCATTACGTTACGATTCCCTATTATAACTCGATCAGTAACCGCACTCTCGATTCTTTAATGAATCGAATTCCCATGTATAAAACACATTGAAACATTTTATTGCTTTACAAATGAGTTTACGGCTGAAGACGCAGGACCCTAATTACGTTGGTTTTATTAGTTTCGGCTTATTCACCCAACAGACTTGTGTATATAGTCCGGATAATTTGCAAGCCCGTGAGTTATATTGCCTGAAGACTTGTAAAAGTGTCTTGGTACTCGGTTCAGATTTGAGCTAGGAACATGGTGTGAAAAGTTTTTGGTTTAGTCCAGACCAGCGGTCATTTGCATAGCCGTTCGAACATCTGTCTTACCGTAGCTGTATTACAATATGTTAAACAAGGTTTGAACGACGAACCGGAGACGGTACCCAGAAAATTGTGCGAATCGATTAATTCCTTTTGGAAAAGATTTTAATTCGGCTGAAATTAATTCTCACCTAATGGCACTATTTGTATACGCACCGCTCTGATTCTACGTGCAAAAACAGTCACTTTTAAGTAATTGCACCGGTGTATCGGACCTCGGTCTAAGATAAGTTTTAACTGTTTTAAGAAATTTTGCTTCGTTTGAATGTTAGGTGTAAATACATCTTTCTGGAAGGCCTTTGAAGCATACCACTTCGATACTTTAGAATTGTTCGATTCATTTCAAACTTCGCACGAAGGTAGATAAATGGAGAAAGTAAAAACGAATGGTTTTATCCAGTAAGCTTTACTCGTAGTCGACATACGATGGTTTAAAGTCGAGCTGAATGTAGGACGTAAGACTCTTTCTTACATGAACTGAATGCTAACAAACGGTTTAAAATAAATCATATAAAAAAATACATTCTTATGATATCATTGAAAACTCGCTTTCAAACTCTAGCTTCATTTGGATTTTATGTACAAAAAACACTTTTTGAGAGTGTTTTTACCCTTGCCACTTCTGTGTTTCAGACTTGTGCGAATCTTTTCAAATTTTGTAAGACAGGAGAGAAATACACGTAATTAACGGTCGTCCTGTTGTTTTGTGAAAGCTCCATCCGTTGCTACGATATAAACAACACGGTTCGAAAGACAATGAAAAAAACCTATACCAGGTCATTCGTCGCCCGAATCAACAAAAATATACATCGATTTCCAAGCTGTGGCGACCTAATGTCAAAATTATGGTGTAGTAAAAATTGGAAACCAGAATGAAAAATCCTCGTGTCACAAAAAAGGCGAATACGTCCTGGGCAGTGTTACGGATGTAAGAGAAGGGAACTAACTCTTCGACTTACCTCGCAACTTCAGAGACACTAAATGCCAGTGTGGCAAAGCTTACACAGGCCAGGCGATACGCACAGTACATGAAACCATGAAACACACGTTGAACATTAGCGCCACACTCACCTTCCGCATCCTAATACGTCGCTCACAGCTGAGCATTCTATTACCACAGGATTCTCTATGGATCATTCTGCCACAAAAACGTTGGAGCCGGCGAGAGTCTTTTGGGATTTAGTAATTAAAGAATCTGTAGAAATAAATCTAGCACTAGCTCTTATAAATCGTAACGGCGGCTTTTCAACTGGACCCGGCGATCTCTAAATTCTTCTGGGAGAAAACATTTTATTCATAATGAAGCCTCTGGCGACATGTCGTTTGCTTTTATCGATGCGAGCGCGCATTCCGACAGAGGGCGGAAATGTAGTTTCACCTTTACGCATGCACTTGCGCGCCACAGATGGAACAGTATTTGCAGAGGGTGCGGATTTCGATAAAGGACGCTACTGTGACGGCCGCCAATGCGTACGCATTTCCGCGCCAGTTGTACTGGTCCCCACCCTCTTGAATAATATTCTACTAAAGATTGCACGAGTGTTCTGTAAGCAGTCTACACTGACGGCAAGTAAAATCTCAACCGCAAAAAGGAGTTTTGAGACATAGACGATAGTTGGTAGTTGTGTTTCTACTGTACATCTGAAAGATGATGTCTATTCAAGTTTCGCGCAAGTCGCATAAGAATGGGGCCAGTAGCGCCACTATGAGGATGCAAATGAGGTTGGCTTTAAATACACGCTGTAGCGGTCGTGAGCGTTAGTTGCCTTTGAGATTAGAAGTAGTGAGTTGATGTCAGTCAGGAATGCTTTTAAGGCGACGGAGACGCTATTGTCAACACCTCACTGACGCTGAACGACGCCGACTGATAGAGCTACGAAGAGCTGCATGTTCCTTCTGCGCTATTGCAGGAAGACTTGGTAAGAATACAAGCCATTGTACATGAATGCTGGCAGCGGCTGTCACGAGAATGTACGGTCGCACGAAGACGGGACCCGGACGGCCATTTGGCACTACTGACAGGGAAGACCAACGCATTCGGCGTCAGCAGTTGGTATTACAGTAACACAACGAACTGTTACAAATCGGTTACTTCAAGGACATCTCCGAACCAGAAGCCCTGTAGCGAGCATTTCACTGACGCCAAACTACCGCCATTTGCGACTTCGGTGACGTGAAGTAAGAGATCATTGGCGGGCAAAGTGGAGGTCTGTTGTGTTTCGTGATGAATGCTGTTTCTACCTCGTGCGTTTGTTAGTAGGAGGCCAGTTGAAAGCCTCCAACCAATCTCTGTGTGTGCTAGGAACACTAGACCTACAGCTTCAGTTAGGGTCCCGAAGGCGATTTCGTATGAAAACAGGAACACTCTCATGGTTATACCACTCTTTCTGACTGCAAATTTGTACGTCAGTCTTGTGATTCGACCAGTTGTCCTGCCATCCATGTACAGCGTTGCAATCGGTGTTTTTCCAACAGGATAACGCTCGTCCCCATGCCGCTGTTCTACCCAAACATGCTCTACATGTCGACATGTTGCCTCGGCCTGTTCGATCACCAGATCTGTCTCTAGTCGAGCATATAAAGGACCTTGTCGGACGACAACTTCAGAGTCATCCACAAACAGCATTAACCGCTCCTGTACTGACCGACCAAGTGCAACAGGCAGAGAACTCCATCCCACAAACTATTATCCGGCAACTGTACAACACAGTACATGCACGTTTGCATGCTTGCATTGAACAATCTCGCGCTTACACCAGTTATTAATGTACCAGCATTTCACATATGCAATGACTTATCTCATGCTTACATTAAACAGTAATCTTACAATGACAGTGACTTAAATATGTTACCTTAATAAATGTATTTCCGAAATTTCATTAATCTATATTAATTTTTTTTTTCGTCGATGTATTTTTGAGATGGATGGCATTTCAGTAGTGTTCTATCAGCGAACCGAAGTCTGCCACCCGCTTTATATACGACTGAGTCTATTTGATCGTTTTATTTCATGTCCCTACGAACTACTGCAGCCTACAGGGCAGTAAGTTTTTTGGTCTTGTGAAGTGCACAAATTTCCATTTCCAGAAACTTAAAGCAAGTTGCCAGTCTTTGAAACCCTATGAAAATTTGAATATTTGTACCGCTTCTTTCAGACTGTACTTCATTACAGATAACTCCATCATGTGTGAATAGTCTGAGATTTCTACTAACATTGTCTGAAAGATTATTAATATACAACATGAACAGCCAGGGTCCCAAAACACTTACCTGGGGCGCACCCGAAGTCACTTTTACATCTTTCGATGACTCTCCATTCAAGAGGAAATTTTATCAAAAGTTAATGAACGCGCGGTTCGACAATGGAATCTAGGGCCACTGGCAGAGTGTTGAAACAGTTGACAGCTAGTAGGCCAGGAAATGCAAACTCGGCATTCACGAGTGCGGTGCTGTGACGGCGCTATTGCGCGCACTAATTGCTTTGTGTAAAGCAACAATGAGGCAGCAAACCGCAGCGCTGCTTGAAGTTATTGTGCTATGAGGCGAGGAACTAGGCCAGAGCCAAGTGAAGAGTTGTAGATGGCTGACGTTTGGGAATTTATTGCTGCCATAGTTTCTGTCTCTCTCTGACACTACGTCAGAAGCGAGGGGAAAGGCAGTTTAAATAGTGAGGTACTTTTACCTTGGGACAGAGTGTGCCAGGTCAGTCGAGCGTCGGGACGGACCTGTGCTGGTCTACGCTTATAGGGGCCAGTTTGGCACCGATGTTGTAAATACTCTATGTAAATCTGAACTTCATTTCTATGTACTTGTTCGGGCTGTATTCCGCCGATGGGGACACAACACTGGGGCGGGACGGAATGGCAGCCGGGTACTTGGAGATTGCACAGTCTGCCTAAAGGAGGGCAGTGACTGCGGTCTGCAGTGGATCCAGGACGGCCACATTCGCTTCCCACATGGTGTACCGGGGTCCGGGCGAGGCGTACGCTGTGGGAGGCGCAGCAGCGCTGAAGCAGTACCGGCGGAGGGTGTTGCCAACCAGCAAGTACCACTAATGGCAAGTTGCTGCACAGCATCCAGGAGGGCGCGGGTTCGAGTCTGGTCCTGTCCTGGGAGCAGCAGCAGCTGAGGGCCACGGATGACCAGTACGCCCACCTTCGTACCATGGTCGGACAGAGCAGGCCAAACGGGGTGGAGGGTGGTGAGGACTGGGGACTGTAGCAGTCTCCGAAATAGCGGGCAGCGTCGTGGCGCTAGCCGATACGCCTCGGCAGGTGGCGACCGGGAGAACGGCGGTCGACTTACAGCGGTGAGCGGCCTTGTTGACACCAGCAGTGGCGTCGGCATAGCGTCAGCATACCAGGAGTTGCTGAGCCAGCTGGACTCACGGGACAGAGCGCGGGCAGCACACTGACACTCCGCTGCACTCTCCGAAGCACTGTAAATTATGAGAATAAAGTAATGCCACCAAATACCGCTGTAATCACTCTGCACTGCCCCTTGATGCTCTTGAACTTGCTCGGCCTCCTAACGAAAGACAGCAGTGGGTCCCGGCTTCAGCTCAGCTATCTGGAGTCCTGGGTTCGACCATTCCGACAACCCCGCAACAATATGCTGTGCCTCTCTACCAAGAATCTTCAGTGCAATCAAATGTTTTGTTTGGTAGCATATACGTTCGTACCTTCAATAACAATCGTTGTCGTGGTATTGAAATGCTTTTTGGAAGTCAAGATATACTGTGTCTACCTGAGTACCTTGATCAATGGCTTTTAGGATGTCATGTGAGAAAAGTGCAAATTGGGTGTCGCATGATCGATGTTTTCGAAATCCATGCTGGTTGGAATGGAGGAGGTTATTCTGTCTGAGCTACCTCTTTATGTCTGAGCTCAGCAGACGTAATATTCTATAATAAATTTGATGTTAAGGATACTGGATGGTACTTTTGTAGATAACTTCTAGACTGGTGCGACCTGTTCTTTCTTCCACCTACTGGGCATGGTTTCTTGTTCTCGTGGTTACGGAAATTATGCTTAAAAGGAGCAATACAATCTGACAGGGATTTCGTCGGGCCCTGGTAACTTCATTCAATTTCAGCTGTTTTTCAACGCCGCTGACACTAACATCTACTTCATTCATCTTTGCAATGACGCGAGAATTAAATCCTATTTAAATTTTTTTAATCATCCACGTATAAGTAACGATGATAGCGCCAACTTTGTAGTCAAGTACAAAGTTCTTTGGAAGCATCGTTCAGAATTGCACTTAGTTACCCTGTTGCTATAACCAAAAATGTAGTTACAGCCTGGATTTTTACAGGCATGTCCCGAGATACTCTTAATGACGACTGTGTTGTAGAGTACATGTACATAGAGAATGAGTCTCTACTAAGATTGATCTGAAGATGGTTCTCTAGCGACCGAAACTAGTACTCTACAAATTGTAAATTAATGTACGAGGGGTGTTCAGTAAGTGATGTAACACATTTTTTTCTGAAAGCAGTTTGCTTTTTTTCAAAATTACAATACACCATATTATCCCCACTCTTTTGGCTATGAAACCCTATTTCTCAACATAACCTCCGTTCAATACGACGGCCTTACGCCACGTTACTAGGGAGGCCTGTATGCCCGCATGGTACCACTTGACTGGTAGACGTCGGAGCCAAAGTCTTGCTGCATCCAGTGAAACCTTCATTGGGTCAAACAGATGGAATTCTGAAGTATTGTAGGGTGGATAAGAAAGAACAGTCCGACGGAGTTTTGCAAGCTCCTTGCGTTTTATGTCGTCTCGTTGTCTCTGTAGAGCTGTACCATGGGAGCAAGCAGAGGATGTTGTTTGGTGGCCAGTATCCTCTTTCTATTAACACAAACTGCACACAGTTTTTAACTGGGTTGCCGGCCTTTGTGGCCAAACGGTTCTAGGCGCTTCAGTCTGGAACCGCGCGACCGCTACGATCGCAGGTTCGAATCCTGCCTCAGGCATGAATGTGTGTGATGTCCTTAGGTTAGTTAGGTTTGAGTAGTTCCAAGTTCTAGGGCACTGATGACCTCAGATGTTAAGTCCCACAGTGCTCAGAGCCATTTGAACCATTTTTTTAAACTGGGTTCTTTATTAACATATACAAAGATCTACTTATCTTAAGCTTCGATCTGCTGTGGTACAAGCTCTCTGTTCTAGTCCACTTTAGTCTCACTGCTGATGAAGTACAGAGTCCGCTACGTACACTTTTATGCTGATTCTGAGCTAGAGGTTGCGACTGCGGCTCTGACTCGATGACACACTGCAACTCACTCAGTGTGACGGACTCGACTACCTTGAACTACCTGTCCCTCCGGTCTGCGGCGCATTTCCTGCGAGTCTGTGTTTGGCCTCTGCCGATATTCGCACAACCTCTTTGCTTACCCTAGCATTTTGCGTTATCGTGGAGTGGAAGAAGTTCGTTTGCATTTTTGTGGCGACGAGCACATTCAAGTCATTTCTTAAATTCCCTGAGGATACTACAATACACTTCAGAGGTAATCGTTGCACCATGAGGGAGGACATCAAACAGAATAACCCCTTCAGACTCCCAGAACACAGTCGCCATTACGTTAGTGGCTGAGGGTGCAGCTTTGAACTTTCTCTTCACAGGAGAGGCGGTATGGTGCCACCCAGTGGATTGCCGTTATGTTTCTGATTCGAACTGATGAACGCATGTCTCATGTCTGTGACGGTGTTTGGCAAAAAATTGTCACGATCAGCCATGTAACACGCAAGGAATTCCGCACACATGGTCCTTCATTGGTAATCTGTTAGACGGCGAGGAACCTGCTGGGCACACACCTTTGAGTACCGCAACTAGTATACGCGTGTGTCAGCACTAGCTGCAAAGACATCCAGTTGTGCAACGAGGTGTTTCATTGTGATCCATCGATCACCTCGAATGAGAGTGTCCGCACATTCCAGCATTGCAGGAATCATAGCTGTGTCCGGCTGGCCAGCATGAGGGAGATCGGACAGGTTTGCACGATCTGGCTATGATTATGACAGATGCTTCGCCCAACGGCCGGCCGCGGTGGACGAGCGGTTCTAGACGCTTCAGTCTGGAACCGCGCGACTGCTACCGTCGCAGGTTCGAGTCCTGCCTCGGGCATGGATGTGTGTGACATCATTAGGTTAGTTCGGTTTAAGTAGTTCTAAGTTCTAGGGGACTGATGACCTCAGATGTTAAGTCCCACAGTGCTCAGAGCCATTTGAACCTCGCCCAACGACTCACCGCGCTTTTTTTCAGTGGCAGGTCTCCGGAGACACTCTTCGAGCATCTATAAATGTCTGCGATGTTCTGAATTTAAGGCAAAAGAAACTCAATGACATCTCTCTGCTTGGAACACACCTCCACTACAGATGCCATTTTGATGGCGAAGTACAGCGCCGCCATGAATCGGAACTTCATAAAACTATAGGGGCTGAAGCGGGAATATTCAACGATGTCCCACGACAAATCCATACTTTTTCAACCGAAACTGTCCGAGAAAAAAAAGTGTTGCATTACTTACTAAACGCTCCTCATACTATCGTGATAAAGATTTTTTTTTTCAACGAAATTAGGACATTAAATTGGGGCAATACTCGTGGATTTTCCTATGTAAAGGAACATTTGAAAAAAGGATGCAGCATTCCTGCTTTTGCTTTGCTCCCTTGCTAATTTTAGGTCCTGTGTCATCCAGTAACTCTGGTATATTAACAAGCTGTACATTCTGCCGTATGCATCAGGACATCGTAGCTGATCCCATAATTGATTTGAGAACTGTGTTGTCTGACATATTGCTCAAGATACAAAAAAACTAACACAACTGTTCGCGGAGGAAAGTTGGAACGTGAGTCCGGCTAGGAAGCACGTGGCACGCTGCTTTGTGAATACGGGAGCGAGAGGGGCAAGCAGGCCCGCGGTCCAGTGGTCATTACCGAGTCGCTCCCAGAAGCTACGGCGCCGTACATATGGCGCGCGACAGCCACGCAATCTCGGCTGCCCACGTATTAACGGCTACCGCTGGACCTCGCCAGGAGCAGTATCCAATTAAAACGCAAAGTCGCCGTCGCGGTGGGCGCCATATTGTCTCTTATATATCCGCCGGGTAACGAGCTTCGGCAAGCTGTGCGGACATAGCCCGGCTGCCGCGACGCCGCGGCCGCGACCGCGACTAAACGACTCGGAAACCGCTCGACGGTGTCTTCGCTCACCAAAACGTGTACAATACGGCAGTTAGCGCCAGCGTTTCAAATTTACTGTCCTCTGCGGAGAATTTCGAATGGGCGAAGCAGTACTGGTGCTAATTAAACGAACGAAGATGTAATTTTTTCTCTCCTAAGTCTGTAGCTTATTTCCACGACACGCTCTCTACGCACTGCTGTTCTCCTGCTCATGAGTTATAAACAGAGTTTGGGGTGAAAATATTTACTTCATTTACTTACGTAGATAAGATTAAGGTCTCTCCTACAATGGACAAATTTTTTACATATAAAAATCTTTTTGCCTAACAGTTTAATTAATTGACGATAACGCCGTAAATATTAATAACAACAATGTCAAAAATACTAGGAAAATAATCTGCATGCATCTAACAAGGGGAGGCCGCCAATTGTGAAATTCAGATTCGACTCATACTGCGCATAATAAAAGCTCATGGCCAGAGGTGTAATGTGGCAAAGCACCAATATGCACTTCTCAGCCGTTGTCGAGAAAATCGACAGTTAAAAGAAACTGTTGCGATGAAATACTCTCTACGATTTACAATTTCCTACAGCGTCTTGGCGCAGCGGTAAGCGCTCGGGTTCGTAATCCGAAGGTCGCCGGATCGAATCCCGCGCCATGCAACATTTTTATTATTTGTTTTTTTTTTTTTGTAATTCAAATTATATATATATATATATATATATATATATATATATATATATAATTCCCGGCAATCAGTTGCAACAATTATGCATATAATAAGTTGTTGAAAGTCGTTTGTCGTGGAAAAATAAAACTTGAAATAAAACACAATATCACAAATAATATTCAAGTGGATACAATTTATTGGAAAGTTTGGTATACACTCGCACATAATTAACAATTAGTGACCAGGAGTAGCTGGAGTATCGCACGAACCAGAGTGATAGTTATCATAGAAACATGGAAAGCAGAAAACAGCACGACATCGGGCACATCTGATAAACGATGCGTTTTTACAAGAACAATTGTTTTTTAAATTATCTGTTGGGAAACACCTGATTGACATTCTGAAAAATTGTTCTATCGTTCGTGAGGTTTGATGCATACCACGCGTATCGTATCATATCGGCAAAAATCGGAGAAGACAATTGGTGGTGGACGATGGATTGGATTTATTTCAAGTATAAAATTATATATATATATATATATATATATATATATATATATATATATATATATATATGTGTGTGTGTGTGTGTGTGTGTGTGTGTGTATACATTTGAATTAAAAAAAAAACAAATAATAAAAAAAAAGTTGCATGGCGCGAGATTCGATCCGGCGACCTTCGGATTACGAACACGAGCGCTTACCGCTCCGCCACGAGGCTGTTTAAAATTGTTAAGCGTAGAGAGTATTTCACCGCAACGGTTTCTTTTAACTGTCGATTTTCTCGACAGCGGCTGAGAAGTGCGTCTTGGTGCTTTGCCACATTACACCTCTGGCCAAGAGCTTTTATTATGCACAGTATGAATCGAATCTGAATTTCACAATTGGCGGCCTCCCCTTGTAGGACTGGGAGTTGGTGAGCAGTACTACTACTGCTGCTACTACTACTACTAATAATAATAATAGTATATATACACATCAAAAAAAGTTTTGCATCACCTCGGTTTCCAGAACTCCTGAAGATAGACGTTGACTGTGGATATTGTATCACAGACACAGTCCATTTGGCTGTTCAGACATGTCACTAAACCCGCCCAAACATGTAAACAACCGTGCATGAGCAGCGCCTATTAAACGGAGTGGTCCGACAGCCGATCAGTTCCAGTCATTCCACCAGGAAGCAGGTACACGGCTCGTGTTGTCTGTAGTTCAACCATGCCTAGACGGTCAATACTGCGGTTCGATCGAGTCCACATTGTTACTGTGTGCCAGGAAGGGCTCTCAAGAAGGGAAGTGTCCAGGCGTCTCGGAGTGAACCAAAGCGATGTTGTTCGGTCATGGAGGAGACAGAGAGAGACAGAAATTGTCGATGACATGCCTCGCTCAGGCCGTCAAAAGGCTACTACTGCAGTGGATGACCGCTACCTACGGATTGTGGCTCGGAGGAACCCTGACAGCAACGCCATCATATTGAATAATACTTTTCGTGCAGCCACAGGACATCGTGTTACGACTCAAACAGTGCTCAATAGGCTGCGTGAGGCGCAACTTCACTCCCGACGTCCATGGCGAGGTCCATCTTTGCCACCACGACACCATCCAGCGCGATACAGATGTGCCCAACAACATGCCGAATGGACCGGTCAGGATTGACATCACGTTCTCTTCACCGATGAGCGTCGCATATTTCTTCAACCAGACAATCGTCGGAGAAATGTTTAGAGGCAACTCGGTCAGGCTGAACTTCATGGACCACAATTCCCGCCCCCATCGAGCACATCTTGTGAATGACTTCCTTCAGGCTACCGACATCGCTCGACTAGAGTGGCTAGCATGTTCTGCAGACATGAACCCTATTGAACATGCCAGGGATAGATTGAAAAGAACTCTTTGTGGTCGACATGACCCCCCAACCACTCTGAGAGATCTACGCCGAATCGACGTTGAGGAGTGGGACAATCTGCGCCAACAGTGCCTTGATGAACTTGTGGATACTATGCTACGACGAATATAGGCGTGCATCAATGCAAGTGCTAGTAGGTATTAGAGGTATCGGTGTATACAGCAATCAGGACCACCACCTCTGAAGGTCTCACTGTATGGTGGTACAACATTCAATATGTGGTTTTCATAAGCAGTGAAAAGGGCGGAAATGATGTTTATGTTAATCCCTACTCAAATTTTCTGTTTAGGTTCAGGAACTCCTGGAACCGAGCTGATGCAGAACATTTTTTGATGTGTGTAAATAAAATGTAAATGTTTGTTGTTCAGAATTAAAAATGTCCAGAAGTTTTCCTGCGATTGCATTGAAATTTTGACAACACATTGCGTTGGAATACGCGCTTGTTTTTATAACCTATTTTTCAAAAATGGCTCTGAACACTATGCGACTTAACTTCTGAGGTCATCAGTCGCCTAGAAATTAGAACGAATTAAACTTAACTAAACTAAGGACATCACACACATCCATGCCCGAGGCAGGATTCGAACCTGCGACCGTAGCGGTCACGCGGTTCCAGACTGAAGCGCCTTTAACCGCACGGCCACATCGGCCGGCCAACCTATTTTTCAATATATGTAATATACACTACTGGTCATTAAAATTGCTACACCAAGAAGAAATGCAGATGATAAACGGGTATTCATTGGACAAATATATTATACTAGAACTGACATGTGATTACATTTTCACGCAATTTGGATATATAGATCCTGAGAAATCACTACCGAGAACAACCACATCTGGCCGTAATAACGGCCTTGATACGCCTGGGTATTGAGTCAAACAGAGCTTGGATGGCGTGCACAGGTACAGCTACCCATGCACCTTCAACACGATACCACAGTTCATCAAGAGCAGTGACTGGCGTATTGTGACGAGACAGTTGCTCGGCCTTCATTGACCAGACGTTTTCAATTGGTGAGAGATCTGGAGAATTTGCTGGCCAGGGCAGCAGTCGAACATTTTCTGTATCCAGAAAGGCTCCTACAGGACCTGCAACATGCGGTCGTGCATTATCCTGCTGAAATGTAGGGTTTTGCAGGGATCGAATGAAGCGTAGAACCACTGGTCGTAACGCTGTAACCTCCCCCCTCACTTATCGACCTTAATGACAGTGAAAAATTAAACCGCGTGTACCTAATGGAAATTTGGGAAAAGCAATCGTCACCGAAGTTAATCTGTCGGTAAAGAGGGAGGAAAGGGTTACATCTAAATGAAAGGAAAAATGCAAATGAAACTGGAGGAAATTAATTTTGAAAAGGGGTAAAGTTAATAAAGAAAGTAAATGTGTGGCCGTTACGTTAACAATTAACTAGCGGTAATTAGATATTTGAGATTTGGGGAAAATCACGGTCGCCAGTCCTAAGGACAATTACTATAGCAACTGAAAAAGAAAGGTTATTACACATATAATTAACACTAGAAGCGTGGCAACTGAAGGTTGACACGTGTAGTGTGAAAACTGAAAGTTTGTCAGAAGTAATAAATTTCGCTACACTCTGACTTAATTTAGCAAAAGAATTAATAAAACCGGAAAATCGAAAGTTAATTTAGTGACTGAAGTTAATAGTGAGCTTTCTTTCTGAAGCACATCGAAATCCAGTAAAATACGGTTAGTCTTGGACTACCTCAACAATCATTTCAAAAGCAACTTGACTCTACGCAATTTAGAAACAAGAGATTTAACTTTGAACTGGAATTAAATGATTCTGAACTATTAACAATAGTAAAATTTAGTACGTACCAAGCTGAGCTGCAGTCACAGGTAAGCTAAAATATGCTAACAAAGCTCGCACTCTTAATTCGTGCTTGTGTAATCTGAATATTGTAGCCAGCTATTAATGCCATAATTGAACTTTGAAATTAAAGCAGTGAAAACGAGTTAGCTATATTACTTTAATGCTGGCGTTTGAATTTCAACGACACTCGGGTTCATTTCGGAAAAGGAAGGGACTCTGCTTGGTGATGCAATTGGGACAATGAGCAACAAACGTTCATGCTAAGTTGCTGTAATTATAGTTACGAAAATGGAACAAGATTAAAAGCTGAGGTCTGCCATACAGCTCTAAAACTTTACGTGCGTCCAGTCTTCCTTGTCGGTTGATTGAAGGTTTGAAGCCGTCGGTCGAGGAGGTGGCGACAGTCACTCATTGTCGGCCGTCGCTGTTGCAGAAGCTGGATGTTGGCGCGCCTTCTTCTCGACACGGTCACCAGGCGAAACGTGCTCTTGATGTGCGCCAGCTAATGCTTCCCGTCCGCGACACCATGTCAGAAAGTATCATCGCGAGTCGAGCGCAATTACATGCTGCCAAACCCCGAAAGCGCGGCAACTCGCGGGAGCGTCACACAACACCTGCTCCACTCGCTACTCCCGCCAGACCCCGACTGTTCTGCCCGCGCTTCACGCGGCAGAGTTAACACTACCAAAGATCCTACAAACTTTGATTCTTCACACGACCTATCGATGTAATCGTTCGATAGCAGTTTTCCCTAGGCAAGACCCAGCGTAAAAATACAAATACTCTTTACACAACAAACCAATTATACATCGACATAAGTGCATAAATATATATATACAAACAGTAAAACAATTACAATATATAAAGAGACAGAAATGTCATATCTTGAGGTAACAAAACAAGGAAAAAAAATAATAGTACAATAGATGGAAATAGGAGGATATGCATTTCCGGCGTTACACGTTCCCCACATTGTCTGAGGATGTTCGTGTAACGTAAACAGACTCAGAAAATGTCCCAAAAAAGAAACAGCGGAAATGCATATGCTCAAAACATCAACAAAATTTAGCATTCGTCTAATTAACCATAAATCAATTTTTTAGACCATAATAATTGAGTGGAGACACTCCTAATCTTAGTCCACTCTGTCATCTTGCACAAAATAAAAGAGGTTGACAACATATTAAAATTCATAGAAAATATAGAAAATGGTTTAGCTATTCCAAAATCGTCAAAATCTGTAACACTATGAGAAATGGAATACTATTTGCAAAATTAATCAGAGTACATGGTCATAAAAACAGGTAGATCAAAATACGCAAATTAATAATTAATTACATAGAATACACATTTTTACGTAACCCTTTCATAATTAATATTCTCGTCATGGGAGTCCATTAAACGCTAAACAAGAAAATAAAACACATCAGATCGAAAAAAAACATAAATATTGAGAGCAGAATTCTTTCACATCAGCTGTCCGGGAAGAAAAACTATTCCGCCTTTCGTACTCGCAAGTGCAAAGAATGCCGACAGCGGCACATGAGCCGACAGCGGCACATGAGCCGACAGCGGCACAAGAGCCGACAGCGGCTCCGCCTAGCCAGTATTGTTGCGCCCGCCTGTGCGGCACGCTTGATCTTACTCGCCTGTGTAACGGCATTTCCAGAACGTCAGCTTCACTGAATTCTTTCGGAAAAACTCACTCCCGAGTAATCTCAAGGAGTCCATTAATTCTATCACAGTGGTTAACTCAACACTGTCCATCATCACACGCATGTACTAGCCTGAAACTTAAAACACCGTCTAAGTACATCGGCAATGACTAGTAAATCACATATTTATGAAATCTTACAGCTATTTACAAAATCATATTTACATTCCTTAATCTACTGTGACTCAGCTGAAAACTTAAACTAGCAGCTTGGATTTTTCAGTTGATTAGATCATGATTAAATTGATTAAAATTAAATTGATTAATCAAAATTAATTACTTATTAATTACAACTTCTTTAATGACCTTGGTCAGTCAAAGGCATGGCAATCTAGCAAACCTTAAATCTTACACTCTATATTTACATATTGTACAAATTACCCATTGTGTGATATTAATCGATCCTAGGTTGGTACAATTTCAAATCTACTATATTTCGTATACATTTGTGTGAGGCATACCAATGACTTTATATGGTCCATTATAAACAAACTTAAATTTAGAGTTTTCATGGTCTATCTCGCTCGATTTCTCATGAGCTTTTACAAGTACTAAGTCTCCGATTGCAAACTTAGCAAAACGCGCTTTAGCGTCATGACGACGTATGCGAGCATCGGCTTTTAGCTTCATTACTTCTCGCAAACGATCTTTTTTCACACCAATACTAATGTTAATCCGTGGAGGGAATTTGATTATCTCTTCCAATTCACTTTCTACACTTTTGTCAATGCCGAAATTCCTCATGTTATGGCAGTTCAAACTCATTCCTACGTCAATGTCATCCGGCCAGTTAACAATGTGTATAGGCTGGTATTGCCTATGCACACCGTCTCCTGCCTCGTCAAAACCAACTACCATTGTTTTATCTAGTGACATACATGTCAAAGTTTTGCTTTCGCAGTTAATCACTGCACGGTACTTTAATAGCATATCTAACCCGATAATTACTTCCGTAGTTAAGTCTGGCACGACGACAAACTCTTGTTCAAATCGTGCCCCACATATCTCGAAGTTGACAAAAATCTGTTTTGTGACCGGTTTACTGGCCTTCCCAGTAGCACCGATAATTTTCACTCCTGTTACTGGCATAACTACGATGCTAGGTCTGTCTTTCAGTAACTCAAATATTTTCCCAGATACAGCACTCAATTCTGCACCGGTGTCAATCAACACGTTTAGTTGTAGGTCGTGCATATTAACGGACACTACTATCTGCCTACACTTGTCCTCGACTGTTTCTTTATTTTCCCACAGTAAATCCTCGTCTATATCCAGGTCATTCCAGAAAAAACCATCCGGCTTTGATCCTAAATCCGATTTATCTGGCGGCTTTTTCAGCCTCTGTTTACATACAGTTTTAATTTTAACACGTTTGTCCTGAGGCTTAGTCTGTAGCTTCGCCTCCAATACCGAAACCTTTTCCTGTAACTCGTCAACTAGTGAGTGTTGCTTTGCTATCGATTCACTAATTGTCACCTTCGTTGATTCCTCTTTGGTCAGATTGATCTCATCTGCCAATCTACCTGGAGGAATGTGCCCAGTCGCGTCTGAAATTACTTCCTCTGGATCTGCGCAACCCACACTGCTACCGTCTGACCGCATAACGTCAGCTCTAACCTCATACACGCTGAAATCTATGTGCTTTTCTACCAATTGTGTCCGGCTATCACTAAAATTTTCGTAATCTTTCCCCTTAATACTCTCGCAATGTTTAAACTGGAGGTATGCGTCGGATGGGTCGGCTACTTCTACCACTATAACTTTCGGTAAAGTCTGCCGGTTAGGGCCAGAACTTTCCGTTACTCCTTCAACATCTAACTCCTGCGGGACGAAACACGACGAATCTTGCTCGTGCTGTCCATTAACATCAACTATTTCTGGTAAAGTCTGCCGGTTAGGGCCAGAACTTTCAATCACTTCACAAATACTATCTTCCTGTGGGACGAGACGCGGCAAATACTGCACGCGCTCCCCATAAACACTTCTCCCATACAGACCCCTATAATCTCTTAGTTCGTCGTATAAGCGACCGAACTGCCTTAACCAGACCTCATCCCTCTCTGCATCCCCTCGCTCAATGACGGACGTTTTATCCGACATCTGATCTTCTCTCAACAATTGCGAATCATTCTTAAACTCAATCTCCAGTTCCGCTGTGGGTATTACAGCTGCCACTTTATGATCGATTTCCGGAACACTACTTAAATTGTTCTCACTGACAGCGAATGTATTTTCTACTGCCGTGTATACAGCTGATCTACTACTTGTGGGCGCACTCTTTTCTCTTAACACTGGCACACTCTCCCGCCGTTGATTATTCCATACGGAATTTTCATAACGGCGACACCTGGGTTTTCTCTTGTTATTGGGCCGCCAAAATTTCTCCACGCCCGCTCGGCCCCTCACCGGCGCGGCTAATGGTTTCCCTGTCTCGTCCCGGCAGATACGCTCCCCGGATGCTGCTGAGGCGGCTGATCACACCCTCTGGCGTTATTACTATTCTGTGAAGCCCGTATCACGTTAGTATGATACTGGTTTCTGTCATTCCTGTTATTATTTGCATTGTACCGATTGTTATTACGGTCCGAACCATTATTGTTATTGCTGCGGTATGCATTATTCCCATGGTTATCGTTGTTATGGTTGGGGTGGTACCCGTTGTTGTTACCACGGCCTCTACCACTGTCGCGATTATTGCGCCAATTGTCCTCGTCCTCAACTCTTTCCAGGAAATCACTGATTGTCCTGTAATTGCTTCCTACGTAGCGTTTTGTATCATCTGGAAGCTTCTTGTAGAGTTCCCAGACTATTTCGGATTCCGTGCGGCGATCACGCAAATATTCCAACTTGCGGATCCAGCCCTCACAAAACTCCCTCATCGAACCGCGCGAATTCGCATCGAAAGGCCTCGATACGACAAATTCGCGCCAGACACTTTGCTGTTTTTGCTCCGACCAGTATTCAGCCAGAAACAAATTTTTAAACTCGTCAAAAGTCAGGTTCGTAATGTTGAGGTTTAAGCCCCAACGCTTGGCATCACCAGCCAGCACATCAATAACCGCATTAATTTTTCTCTCATTAGTCCATGATCTGGGTAAAACTCTTTCACAATTCTTAATGAAATCCGTCGCGTGTATACCGCCTTTTTTCAAGGGGTCGAACCGCTCCTCTTTCGTCAACAACTCCGAACTATGTGCACAGATTGGCACATAGCTCTGTTTTTCGTCAAGTTTCCTTTCTAATTCCGACACCCTCGTAATCACTTGGCAAGTGGTTGTCGCAAGCGTTTCCACTTCCCTCTTTTTCTCTTCGCAGATGTTAGCCTGCTTCGTCACTTTGGTATCTACTTCGGATACTAAAGCCTTTAAAGTTTCCACCTTCTGTTGATCCTCTTTTCTCACTATTTGAATTTGTTCCGTCACCTTATTCTCGATGATCGGAGCAACTGCGTCTCCTACACTTTTCTCGATTCTGCTAATTTCGGAATCAAAACGAGTATTTATGCTCGCAATTTCCGCCTGAACGCCTATCATTTCCTGTTTAAGGTTACCGATTTCGGTATTAATCACGACAATATCGTCTTTGATTTTATCAACTTGTATGTTAACAACTTCAACATTGTTGTTAACAACATTAATAGCTTTGTTCTGATTGTCTAGCATTCGTTCAATTTTTTCAGCCTGAGCTTCTTGCTTGGCAGCCTGATCTTTAATTTCTGCCGATTGACTCTTGATTTCGTTAATCAAAACATTCAATAAATCAGTTAAATTCCCGGAAACCACCGGTTTTACTTCCGTAGCGGCTTCCTCTTTCATTGTCCCCCCGTATTCGTCATCAAGGGATTCAGATTTGATTTTCACTTCCGATTCCGAAACATTTTCTAAAGTCTGGAATTCCATTTCTGCTCTTTGTTGCATTTCGGCGGTCGCATCTTTCATGCTAGCCGCCTGCCCCGGAACAATGGGTACCGCTGTGCGCGTTTCCCACTGTTCGACCGATTGTTCCGTATCCAAGTCTACCAAATTTTGGTAATTGTTGCCTTCACTCATTTTAATAATTTTCAATATAAATGACAAATCTCAAATGTAATTAGGATTACTCCCACTACTTATTCTCGCTGACGTAACGGCCTGTACGTAACCAGTACTTTGTTACGACATTTGCGCCAAAGAAAATTCGTGTCCAGAACAACCTCAAATCTGAAGATTGTCCTGTCACCAGGTCGCCACGTGTAACCTCCCCCCTCACTTATCGACCTTAATGACAGTGAAAAATTAAACCGCGTGTACCTAATGGAAATTTGGGAAAAGCAATCGTCACCGAAGTTAATCTGTCGGTAAAGAGGGAGGAAAGGGTTACATCTAAATGAAAGGAAAAATGCAAATGAAACTGGAGGAAATTAATTTTGAAAAGGGGTAAAGTTAATAAAGAAAGTAAATGTGTGGCCGTTACGTTAACAATTAACTAGCGGTAATTAGATATTTGAGATTTGGGGAAAATCACGGTCGCCAGTCCTAAGGACAATTACTATAGCAACTGAAAAAGAAAGGTTATTACACATATAATTAACACTAGAAGCGTGGCAACTGAAGGTTGACACGTGTAGTGTGAAAACTGAAAGTTTGTCAGAAGTAATAAATTTCGCTACACTCTGACTTAATTTAGCAAAAGAATTAATAAAACCGGAAAATCGAAAGTTAATTTAGTGACTGAAGTTAATAGTGAGCTTTCTTTCTGAAGCACATCGAAATCCAGTAAAATACGGTTAGTCTTGGACTACCTCAACAATCATTTCAAAAGCAACTTGACTCTACGCAATTTAGAAACAAGAGATTTAACTTTGAACTGGAATTAAATGATTTTGAACTATTAACAATAGTAAAATTTAGTACGTACCAAGCTGAGCTGCAGTCACAGGTAAGCTAAAATATGCTAACAAAGCTCGCACTCTTAATTCGTGCTTGTGTAATCTGAATATTGTAGCCAGCTATTAATGCCATAATTGAACTTTGAAATTAAAGCAGTGAAAACGAGTTAGCTATATTACTTTAATGCTGGCGTTTGAATTTCAACGACACTCGGGTTCATTTCGGAAAAGGAAGGGACTCTGCTTGGTGATGCAATTGGGACAATGAGCAACAAACGTTCCTGCTAAGTTGCTGTAATTATAGTTACGAAAATGGAACAAGATTAAAAGCTGAGGTCTGCCATACAGCTCTAAAACTTTACGTGCGTCCAGTCTTCCTTGTCGGTTGATTGAAGGTTTGAAGCCGTCGGTCGAGGAGGTGGCGACAGTCACTCATTGTCGGCCGTCGCTGTTGCAGAAGCTGGATGTTGGCGCGCCTTCTTCTCGACACGGTCACCAGGCGAAACGTGCTCTTGATGTGCGCCAGCTAATGCTTCCCGTCCGCGACACCATGTCAGAAAGTATCATCGCGAGTCGAGCGCAATTACATGCTGCCAAACCCCGAAAGCGCGGCAACTCGCGGGAGCGTCACACAACACCTGCTCCACTCGCTACTCCCGCCAGACCCCGACTGTTCTGCCCGCGCTTCACGCGGCAGAGTTAACACTACCAAAGATCCTACAAACTTTGATTCTTCACACGACCTATCGATGTAATCGTTCGATAGCAGTTTTCCCTAGGCAAGACCCAGCGTAAAAATACAAATACTCTTTACACAACAAACCAATTATACATCGACATAAGTGCATAAATATATATATACAAACAGTAAAACAATTACAATATATAAAGAGACAGAAATGTCATATCTTGAGGTAACAAAACAAGGAAAAAAAATAATAGTACAATAGATGGAAATAGGAGGATATGCATTTCCGGCGTTACAACGCATCTGAAATGTAACGTCCACTGTTCAAAGTGCCGTCAGTGCGAACAAGAGGTGACCGAGACGTGTAACCCATGGCACCCCATACCATCACGCCAGTATCGCGATGACGAATACACGCTTCCAATGTGCGTCCACCGCGATGTCGCCAAACACGGATGCGACCATCATGATGCTGTAAACTGAACCTGGATTCATCCGAAAAAATGACGTTTTGCCATTCGTGCAACCAGGTTCGTCGTTGAGTACACCATCGCAGGCGCTCCTGTCTGTGCTGCAGCGTCAGGGGTAACCGCAGCCATGGTCTCCCAGCTGATAGTCCCTGCTGCTGCAAACGTCGTCGAACTGTTCGTGCAGATGGTTGATGTCTTGCAAACGTCCCCATCTGTTGACTCTGGGATCGAGACATGGCTGCACGATCCGTTACAGCCATGCTATCCGCATGATGCCTGTCATCTCGACTGCTAGTGATACGAGGCCGTTGGGATCCAGCACGGCGTTCCGTATTACCCTCCTGAACCCAACGATTCCATATTCTGCTAATAGTCATTGGATCTCGACCAACGCGAGCAGAAATGTTGCGAGACGATAAACCGCAAACGCGATAGGCTACAATCCGACCTTTACTAAAGTCGGAAACGTGATGGTACGCATTTCTCCTCCTTACACGAGGCATCACAACAACGTTTGACCAGGCAACGCCGGTCAACTGCTGTTTGTGTATGAGAAATCGGTTGTAAACTTTCCTCATGTCAGCACGTTGTAGGTGTCGCCACCGGCGTCAACCTTGTGTGAATGCTCTGAAAAGCTAATCATTTTAGATAAAAGTTATAGGTGGTAAATAGGGTCACGCGTTACTAGTAAAGGCCATGACCCTGGCGTGATTTTCAAGGTGATTTGGAGGTTAAAGTGACGTTTTTAAAATGGGAACCCTATTATTTGATACAAGATTTGAGAAGAACGTCAAATTCCACTTATAAAAAGATACAATGTGCAAGGTCATGGCAAGCTCATTGAAGGTCAGATAAGCAAACCGGTTTTAGAGCTAGTAGGCATTAACTTAGAACAGAAGAGGATACAGCAAACTGCAATGTTAGATACAAATTGTAAGGAGCATCCCGAGGAATGAGAGGTGAGGGGACTCATTCAGCAACTTGTAAATCAATTATCTACATTTTATTTCTGTCTTGCAAATGCCACAATAACATTTATACGCTGTGATGTACTTTTTTCCAATGAACACGTTAATTAATACTTGAAGTTCAAATCTCTGTTTGCTCTTTCCTAATCCGACGTCACAAATAGGGGTTCCGACGAACCAAAATCAATCTTCGATAACTAATTACCTTAAAATCATGGTCATTGGTAATGATACGTAATCCCTTATGCCCCTTCCAATCTGTATCTAACACTGCATTTTGCTGTATCCCTCCTCTGTTCCGAGTCAATCCCTACTAAAACTAAAAACATACGGTACTTGCTTATTTGACATTGAATGAAACTTGCCATGACCTTGAATATTGTATCATTTTATACGTAAAATTTGCCATTCTTTTCAAGCCTTGAATCAAATTTTAGGTTTCCCATTAAAAAAAATCACTATAACCTCCAAATCACCTTGAAAATAACGTTGAAGGTAACGATTATTAATAGCAATGTGTAACCCTCTTTTTCACCAAAAACTTTTATCTCAAACAGTTTGCTGTATCTCATCTCTATCCCGATTTATTCCCCATTATGGATTAAAATGGGCCACCCTGTGTATGTAATATAAAAGGGAAAAATCTCAAAATTACTTGACGAATTTACTTCAAATTTTTACACTTCACTTTAATGAACATTCGGAGGCATGTCGGCTACATATTGTAACATATATAATACATAAACATTTATATTTAAAATATATAGCAGTGAAATACTGTTAGCAAGCAGGAAAGTTGTATTTATGGCTTATCGGCTTACGATTAGAATACGACTACAGCATCTGTATTTGTGTAGCAATAAACGAGGCTTAAGGTCAGACAGAGGTGGTTGGGGGAGGGGAGAGGAGATGAACGGGGAGTGTGAGGAAATGGACACAGGAAACGGAAAGGAGAAGACGGACAGAGGGAAGGCGCAGGATGACATGGAGAAAGAGGGGGGAGGAAAAGATGGGCAGAGAAAGGGAGGAGGAGGAGATGGAGAGAGAGGGGAGCAGAATGGAAAGAGGGACGGGGAGGAGGTGATGGACAAAGAAGGGGGGAAGAAGGAGATGATGGACAACAGAGGGGGGGAGGAGATGAACAGTCAGGGATCAGGAGATGATTAGGACGTACATCCAATTCCATACATATTAGAAACGAGTGTTTTCTCTTTTCTTTCTTTTCCGTTTAACCAGGCTGTGCCACAACAACGCGTTGGACCGAGAGAGATGTCGCAGTAGTTAGCACACTGGACTCACATTCGTGAGGACGACGGTTCAAACTCACGTCCGGCCGTCCAGATTTGGGTTTTCCGTGATTTCCCTAAATCGCTGCAGACAAATGCCGGGATGGATCCTTTGAAAGGGCACGGACGATTTCCTTCTCCATCCTTCACACAATCCGAGCTTGTGCTTCGTCTGTTTTTTGGAAATTTTTGGTAAGATCTTACGGGTCCAAACTGCTCAGGTCATTGGTTCCTAAGCTTACACACTACTTCAACTTAAACTAACTTACGCTAAGGACAACACACACACCCGTGTTCGAGGGAGAACTCGAGCCTCCGACGGGGGTAGCCGCGCGGACCGTGACAAGGCGCTTCAGACCATGAGGCTACCCCGCGCGGCATCTTCGTTTGTAATGAACTCGATGTCGACGGGATGTTCAACCCACTCTTCCTTCCTTCTTTTAGCATCATGTGGCCGGCAACATCTGGTGGTAAGAATAGTAATAATAATAATAATAATAATAATAATAATAATAGTAATTGTATTGTATGTTAACCGGGGACCGAGAAACGACGGAGAGGCTCCGTCCCCGCCGCAGCCGCAGTGGTCCACAACCCCACCACGACTACCGCAGTCCACTTCACCCCTCCGCTTCCCCACACCGAACCCAGGATTTAGTGTGCGGTTCGGCCCCCGGTGGGCCCCCCAGGGAACGTCTCACAACAGACGAGTGTAACCCCTATGTTGGCGTAGTAAATGGTGGTGTACGCGTACGTGGAGAACTTGTTTGCGCAGCAATCGCCAGCATGTTGTAACTGAGGTGGAATAAGGGGAACCAGCCCGCATTCGCCGAGGCAGATGGAAAACCGCCTAAAAACCATCCACAGACTGGCCGGTTCGCCGGGCGGATTCGTGCGGGAACCAGGCGCTCCTTCCCGCGCGGAAAGCCGTGCGTTAGACCGCACGGCCAACCGGGCGGGCACAATAATAATAATAATAGTGATACCAAAATCCGTCGTTACAGCCCCGTCATAAAACTAGTGTGCCTATATGCATCCAATTGTCTTATCCTGTCTGAGATATCTTTACAAACAAAAGAGAGAAGGGTCTCACACAACATACATAATCCAAATTGTGAAAACAGAATCTGCAATAAAAAAAACATCGAAAATCAAATACTCATATATTCTAAGATAGAAAAAATTTTGGGCTCAATACTCAAATGGTTTTATGGTCAGTTAATAAGAATGTTGACTCCAAGTAGACGAAACGCATCTACGCCATCTACAACAGCTGTAACGTCGTTTGGGGCTTTTCGAGACAGGGTGCCGAGTTGTCAAATGACAACTACCTTCAACGAAAATCGAAAAACTGAGAAAAAGTGTCGTAATGGCTACAAGATTTTGCAGTCCGCAGATGGCCGAGTATGATAATCAATAAATGTAACAAATAATAGAGTTAGCGACACGAGTAATCTTGAATAAGATTACAAAACTGAGGCATTATGCTGAAGTCACTTCTGAGAAAGAGAATTCAGGTAGATTATTCCGGCAAGTGACTTTCAGAAATGGGATAAATCTAGAGGGAAAGATGGATACTTAAGTGGAATAGAGAACGAAGCAACGTCAGATTCTTTTTCTTTATTTTTTTATTTTTTATTTTTTTAACGATATGATCGTTAGCTGTCTTTTGAAGACAGAGATGTGATTCAGTTTTCTGATAGCGTTAGGAGAATTATTCCAAAGTCGGATTCCTGCTACCGCAAAACATTTGGAAACGGCAGCTGTATGAGAAAGTGGAACAGAAACGATTTTATCTACAAGATGTACAACTTTGCTTCCGTCGTTTGCCTATAGGTGGCGACAACGGTAAGTAGCGGTCGAAAGAAACAGATCGCAGACGTCAGGCAGTTACCTTCGACCTTGGTCTACATAACCTCATTCAAACATTAGTCGATTTGTGTCTGCCTCATAAAGTTGTTCTTGATTGAAAACGTCAGTTTACGAGCCTAACTCTCCTCATTTGCGGGAGGTGTCTCCTTTATTTTCGACTGGAAAATATTGTTCCAGGATTACATTAGTTACCGTCTCCAGTTTCTTGGGAGGTTTCTGTTGACAGGCAACAGGAAACACTCTCCCAAAATATTCCCAACGGGGATGCCCTCTGTCCCACTATCAGCTCGACTGATACCTGGGTGAAAATACCCAGTTTACAATGGGTCAGACCTCGAACAGCCCCCTCTCCTTTCAGGAGTGTATGAAATGAAGGCCTACTGTCAGTTCTGTGTGGATGCTATCGTTACTTTCTCGCTAAGCCAGTATTTCGCATCATCGTTACAGCTGTGTTATTCTGCGAACCGAAGAGGATGTGCTTGGAGAGAAGTATGCATCTCTCGAACTGGATGGAGTTTTATCTTCAGCTGATGATTGATCAGAGCTCACACTAACGTTTTCCTGAGTTTCAGGATCAAATTCTTTGTCACGAGGTACAGGGCGAGTGGCAGAGCTTATAGTAAGGTTTTCAGTTCTTGTTTCTTTTCCTTCATGGTGACACCTTAGTCATGTCATATCCTCTCCACCAAATTGGGTATTTTAACGGCACCATCGCAGTACAAAATAATCGGTAATAAAATTCTTAAATAATCTACGAGTATCACAGTTACAAAAGAAGAGCGATATCCACAATTACATCGCTAGAATAAAAAAAATTGCCTTTATTATCAGTATTAAAGCTGCCAGTGGCTCACAAAGGAGTTCAATACAAAGCAACAAAAATTTCTAATCATTTGCCCAAAAATCATAAAACGTCTGACAAGTAGCAAAGCAAGTTTTAAATCTAACCCAAAACCGCTTCTCCTGGACTTCCATGGACTAAGTGCTATTTAAAAATTTGTGCTAGTGTAAAAAGAAAGAATTAGTTCTTAAGTATAGTGGCATGTGTACGAATAAAAAAAATAATGTCTTCGTTAATGTTAACACTAGACATGTATCATGTGTATACCTATAAACTGACTCATTCCACATCATTTCGACAGAATAATGGTTCACATGATTTATGGAACATGTAACTAACAAACTAAAGGGGGAACCGTACAGGTATGTTCTGTTGTTTCAAGGCTTCCTCAAAATAATTGGCTGCCCAGGCGGCATACGATGTCCCTTTCCATCCATCCACGCATTGAGGTTGGACGAGCACGTAGCACAGAAAACGTGTGGTGCCCGTTTCTTGTCCTGGACACATAACTTAGAGCCAAAGTCCAAGAAATTAGCCATTTTTTGTATATAGAAGGTGCAACTAAACTTTTCCTCGAATCACGTGTCACTTCACCGTAAATACGGCAGATAGGGTCTTCATTATTAACACATTTATGAGGCATCCATGTTTGTTCCTACTATTAGTAGACTGACAACTGGAAGTACATCGAACAAAATTCCTGATGAAAGGGCTTCGAGAAGTGTTAAAATACAGCTACTTTCGTATAAAAATTCTCACGAACTGAAGACCTCTGTCTAGCAAGAATTACATTCATTTCACAACGAACACCTGCAGAATATATGCAAATTACGATTTGCTCAGACCTCTACAGCGACTATAACGTGGAGGCCGAATTTAGTGAAATACGTATAATTACACTGACGTAAATTAAAAATATTATACTATGGTCACCTTGTCCGAACTCTGCCCTAGTATTTCCGCTCCTGCCGGACATAGTCTAAATTTCATCCTTATACGAGCTTATTTTCAGTACAGAAAAAAACAGCAGCAAGACGTCTATTGGGTGTGTGTGTGTGACGTTATTGGATCTTTTCAGGTGGAGGCTTTAGCACGGTAGACCCACGGTATGTGCACGTGCAGCTTATTACCATCTTGAAGACTATGAGAAAATGTCGAATCACTGGCATCAGCGACATATGAGCACCATATCCACAGATTGCCTTATAGTCAGTCGTGCGTACAATTTCTGCAGGAAGCGTGGTGACGAAATGGACACAGGACAACAGTATGCCAAGCATGTGCAGTTATTTCCAGGAGGACACCAAGAGAAGAACGTAGGCTTGTTCGACTCGTTCTGACGAATAGACGGAAGAAGTCTGGGCAGAGGTTATAAGCAGAGTGCTGTCACGAACCGTCGGGTACAGATTACTGGAAGCTGGGTTGACAAATCGAGTTTCAAAGCGTCAGTTACCCGCAGCATACAACAGATTTGGGTGGTTCACAGCCAGAGTCAGCTGGCAAATTCAGTGGAAATCTGTTGTGTTCTCTTTGTGACGGTCAGTACGATGCCCACGTGCCCGTAGATCATCTGGTGAAAAGTCCCAAGAAGCTGCCATTCTCAAGATTCATATCTGTCCATCTCCTGAAATCAAGGTCTGAGGAGCCACTGCATATGACAATACGACGGATTTCATAATCGTGAAATCAATATCGAGTGCTCGCCAGTACGTGACAAGAGTCGTAAAGCACATCCTTTAGGACCAGGCCAGCAAATGTAATATTCTATCACGATAACGAAAGACCCTACACTGCAGCTCACATCACAAACGCCTTGAAGAACGTACACTACAGCCATTAAAATTTCTACATCAAGAAGAAATGAAGATGACAAAACGGGTATTCATTGGACAAATATATTATACCAGAACTGACATGTGATTACATTTTCACGCAATTTGGGTGCATAGATACTGAGAAATCAGTATCCAGCACCACCACCTCTGGCCGTAAAAACGGACTTGATACGCCTGGGCATTGAGTCATTCAGAGCTTGATGGCGTGAACGGGTACAGCTGCCCATACAGCTTCAACACGATACCACAGTTCATCAAGAGTAGTGACTGGCGTATTGTGACGAGCCAGTTGCTCGGCCTCAATTGACCACACGTTTTCAATTGGTGAGAGATCTGGAGCTGGCCAGGGCAGCAGTCGAACATTTTCTGTATCCAGAAAGGCCCGTACAGAAGCTGCAACATGCGGTCGTGCATCATCCTACTGAAATGTAGGGTTTCGCAGGGATCGAATGAAGGGTAGAGCCACGGGTCGTAACACATCTGAAATGTAACGTCCACTGTTCAAAGTGCCGTCAATGCGAACAAGAGGTGACCAAGACGTGTAACCAATGGCACCCCATACCATCACGCCGGATGATACGCCAGTATGGCAATGACGTAAACACGCTTCCAATGTGCGTTCACCGCGATGTAGCCAAACACGGATGCGACCATCATGATGCTGTAAACAGAACCTGGATTCATCCGAAAAAATGACGTTTTGCCATTCGCGCACCCAGGTTCGTCGTTGAGTACACCATCGCAGCCGCTCCTGTCTGTCATGCAGCGTCAAGGGTAACCGCAGCCATGGTCTCCGAGCTGATAGTCCATGCTGCCGCAAACATCGTCGAACCGTTTGTGCTGATGGTTGTTGTCTTGCAAACGTCCCAATCTTTTGAATCAGGGATCGTGATTTGGCTGCACGATCCGTTACAGCCATGCGGATAAAATGCCTGTCATCTCGACTGCTAGTCATACGAGGCCGTTGGGATCAAGCACGGCGTTCCGTATTACCCTCCGGAACCCACCGATTCCATATTCTGCCAACAGTCATTGGATCTCGACCAACGCGAGCAGCAATGTCGCGATACGATAAACCGCAATCGCGATAGGCTACAATCCGACCTTCATCAAAGTCGGAAACGTGATGGTACGCATTTCTCCTCCTTACACGAGGCATAACAACAACGTTTGACCAGGCAACGCCGGTCAACTGCTTTTTGTGTATGAGAAATCGGTTGGAAACGTTCCTCATATCAGCACGCTGTCGGTGTCGCCACCTGCGCCAACCTGGTGTGAATGCTCTGAAACGATAATCATTTTCATATCACAGCATCTGCTTCCTGTCGGTTGAATTTCGCGTCAGTAGCACGTCATCTTCGTGGTGCAGCAATTTTAATGGCCAGTAGTGTATGTAAGTTGTCAGTAGCACGGTGTTCCCATTATTTTGTCCACGCCCTGTCTCCTAATATTCAGTACCCTCCTTCGTTAGATCTACCTTTAATTTACGCCTTCCGAGCTCAGGGGCGAAATGGAGCGTGCGGCGCGGCGGCCAGATGAAGACACGGGGAGAGTTAGGTGGGGCGCGTAGGTGTCCGGACAAATTGGTTCGGGCGCAAACGAGGCTGTCGGGGAAGTCCGGCGGGCGAGGCGAGCCGAAGCGAAGCGACTGCCAATCGGGCGAGAGAGCGCGCTAGCTTGTCACGCAGGCAGTGCGCGCCCGCGCCCGTAACAAGTATAAATAGACCTGTCCGCGGCGAAATCACAATTCAATTAGCGGCGCGGCTGAGTTGTGGTCGGGCCTCCCTAATGAAGTGCGCGCGCCAATTAGGGCTGGCCGGATCCGCTGCCCTCGCCTCGTGACGTATGCCGCGCGCCGCCGTAAATCCGATTTAAAACTCTGATATATCTATCGGCTGGTCCGCCACCAGCGCCCATCAATTCCGCAGCTGCGGAGTCACAATTACGCGAGAGAGATATTCGGCGCCCTCGCTAGCCTGAACAGAAATGAATAATGTCCAAAACTGCAGTTCGTCCGCTGTGGAAACATACGGCTCCACCACAACAGCCGGAGGCGCCAGGCTTAAATCATGTGGCGTGGAATGTTTCCACTACTAACGTAATGACAGATTCTAGTAGCAGTGTAGGATGAATTACTGCTGCATAAAGGCTATCATCGTTTACCATCCAAATCGAGTCTGATCTATAATTCTTCGAACTCTTCTACCCGAAATTTTGGGAGTGGGGGGACGGGGGGGGGCACTGGAATAGCATGGGGTGGTCGTCGTATTCTAGCGCATATTGTAGCCAGTCTACATTTTTCTCCTGTATCTTTATAGTAAGCGACCAGACATGTAGCTCATTGTTTAAGACAATATCAACGTTCTATGCCGCATACACACTCCACAAGCCACGGTACTGTGCATGCTGGAGAGTACGTTACCCCTTTTCTGTCCTATTCCATTACCGAACCAAGAGAGGGGAACATGTCTATACCATACTTTCGTAGAAGGGTCAGCCGATATATGTCGCGGGAGGTACACGAAGTTAAAATTACAGAGATTCCAGTTAACACGGAGGCATATCAACAACTACTCTTCTCGCACACCATTCGTCACTGGAACAGGAAATCAAGGAAATGACAGTGGTACACAAAGTACCCTCCGCTACACACTGTAAAGTGGCTTGTAGGGTATAGCTGTAGATGCATATGTACATCCCTCCATAAGCATTCTCATCTCTCTTATCTTATGCTCAAAAACAAACAAAAAAAAAAAACACGATAGTCGCAGCATATCGAAAGTATTCTTTGAATACATGTTCTCTACATTTACCTAACAAAATTTTCGCGAGAACTACGTCATCTTCCCAAGGATTCCCATTTACGCTTCTTTCCTGTTACACTTTCGTAAGGGCTATGTCGATCTGTTATGATCCTGGTACCGCATTCTGAATTTGTTTTATTCATGTTGTCATTCCAATTTGGTAAGGATTCCAGACACTGGGAAAGTGCTCTAGAATTAGTTGTACTAAGCAACATGTATGCCATTGCCCTTACAGATGCACTGCATTTTCCCAGAACTCGTCCAACTTTACATTTCTTCTCGTTGCTAATTTGTCTCACTAGTAAATGTATATCATTCATACTCACTTTAAACTTGCCACATATGCCAATGACTTTAATAATAATAATAATAATAATAATAATTTACTTACATCACTACCTAGCACATTGCTTTAGCACAACATCAAAAATAGCAGGTTAAAGAAATAGGGGACTTGAAAAGTATTCATTCGATAATTTCAGAAGCAAATGTATCATGTAATTAATTTAAGGACTATAATGGAAACACACTAAGAATTTTGATTATGTCGTAATTTGCACAATACAAGATCAAGGTATGCCCTCATCACTATCAGTATTTTATTAACCACTATGATTGTAATCTGCAGAGTATGCATATGTGAGTGTGTAAATGAAGGAAATGCTTTTTATTTTCTTTCAGTTATTTCCCTAATGTCTGGGAAGTCAGTATTTATATTTTTTGCAATGACATGTCTCTTTGCCCTCTCTGTTTTCCCTTACTTAATTTCCAAAGGGTTTGGCAGTTCTACCTGTGGACTCAAGAACCGTGTCGGAGTTGTTCTTGGCAGCAGGTACAATTACCCTGTGAATGTGTGCCTTTACGTGGCTCATAAGTTGTCTGCAGAAAGTCAGGCTGCCAACCTATCCAAGTGGACACTCTGATGCAAGTAACTGTAAAGTACTATCGCATCTTGTAATTTCTAGTTTTTGTTAACACTTTATTGTCCAAAATTTGTCAATTTTGGAAATAAATCTATATAGAACAGAAATGCTTCTACTTGTTTTTCTGACCTCCCACCCCCTCCGCAAACACACACTCCTCTGGATCTGTGCCTGGTGCTATTCATTATATAAAAAGAATATTCGTTAAAGCTTACAATAATTACATTCAACAGATTCTGTGCAATTTCGGTAGTGTCATGTCTCTTGGTTTACGTAAATACTTAATAGCTTCTGATTTCAGCAATTCTTCTCGAACTATGAAGTGGTTTTGCCTCTCAATATATTCAATGGTTAGTTTTGTAATACTTCTTACTAGCAAATTTATTTTGAATTTTGAAAGATGTTAACATTCTATATGACAGGCTATTAGTAACTCTGCCACTCTAAATGATACATCTCTAGTATAATCAATTATTTCTTGAAATATAATTGGATAGATGAAAAATCTACTCACTAAGGGGCAGCAGGAGAAAACACATATAGAGGATATTAAAGTCCACAAGCTCCTTCTTCTGGCCAAAGGACTGAAGGGAAAGTAAGAGGGATGAAGCGAAAAGAGTGGCGAGGTTTAAGAAATGGGGAGAGTTACGGAGAAGTTGCCAAAAACCTCAGGTCGTCCTCATCCTGTCCTGTTACGTCTCCTCTGACCCAGAGTTCTGAACTTTTCCGCAACTCTCCCCATTTTCTATACCTTGCTAATCTTTTTCCTTCACACCTCTTCCTTTACTGTGTACCTTTCTGCCACAAGAAGGGGTCACTGGTTCTGAAAGATTGCACATTTCCGTAACCTTTATACATGTTTTCTACTACTGTCACTTGATGAATAGATTTTTTTAATCTATCTAGTTATACTTTATTTTCAAACAATGATTATTTTTATTCAGTTACTTCTCGTGCTGTTCTGTGTAGTTGTTACCATAGGGTGACGTCTATAAAACTTGTAAACACAAATATCACTCCTCATATGATACAGTGGAAGAGAGAGTGACAGCATATTTTTTTTCTAAGATGAACACAGAATATTAAGAGTAGCCAATTACTTATATCCTTGGTGACATGTACAGGCAGTGAGCCATGTTCTAAGGCATGCTTCTGTGCCCAATTTGTCATCTCCAATGCCAGGAGACATAATCAATGACTATAAAGAGGTAATTTGTTAATTTTCAAATGCAGACTTGTTTAGCATGCCAAGATTGCTGAACTGTTTACATGTAATCATGCAATGGTCGACTTGTGGCGTAATCCACCTGCTAACCTAAGATAGCGAAGTTGTAGCGTGCTCTGTGGAGCATATTCAGCAGAAGTGTTGGTGTGTTTGCTTTATTTAACACTAAGGCCCTCAAGTTGTCTACCTTTACTCCTTCTTATTTTCTATTTCAGTTCTTTTTGTAATTTTTATTTTATTTCTATGGCCTCTCTGAACACGCTAGCATAGTAATTACAAGCACCTTGATAGAACACTGGTGTTGGAGAATCGAATTCGGTGACTACTCCCTGGCCCCGATGCATGATGTGTTATTGCCAATGATAACCACTGTTGTGTTCATTAGGCTGGATGTTGATGCTTTTTTTGGTATTTTCTTTACACATTCAGGTTCAAAGGTATTGTAAATCAATTACTTATAGTCTGACAAGGCAACATAAACTGATGATGTATCATTTTAAGTACTGTGCACAGGAGATAAAATTAATAGATCTGTCATTAGCAGACAATACAAAATTTAAGAAGAGAGACACGGTAGGAAGTTCAGGGAAGGGAAGGGAAACATTCACAATGTAAGTCAAAATAAACTTTTATTACCTGTGATTAAGTCACATTATAGCGAAATGACTCATCACAATCCATGACAAGAAAAATAAATATTCTAGCTTTTGAATGTGCATTTAGAATCTTTCTTAAAATATTTGATAGGCAGTTAGTAGCACTAATAAAGGCAACACATTCTCTGTATCTTCTACTGTCTGTAAAATACATTTAAATCAAAGTACACAGAATATAATTGATCAGTGGATTCTGAGAGTATAAAAATGGACAAAAACGTGAAAATATAATGTGATGTACTGTCAACAAATGAAAATTAAGCTCAACTGAAATGACTGATACCATTTCTGAAGTCGAAATGCCTACAAATTTAATGAAGTGCTACAGTAGTGATCTTAAAACTAAATCAACATTAAAATGGCAGTTTTGGAGCTTGAGAAACATAAGATGGAATTTATCACTATCCTCAGCTTATGGCATGGATGACATCTAAAATTGTATATGGGCCCAATGATATTATTATTCTGGCTTCATATGAATCACCATTTCAGAGCAGTGATGAATATAATGAATCACAACCTTCAGTTTTGAAAACACTGTGTTAACTTTTTAGCCAACTGACTGTAAGAGTGATGACAGTGAACTACATACAAAGAAACAGTTTCCAAGCCACAAATTAAATTATTTTACATCTCTCTGTTAAAATGAATTATTAAAGATAAAAAAATTCATTGCTATTCTATAAGAACTTTTAAATCAATTAAGTAACATTTTAGTCTGAAGAACTGTTGCTACTCCCTCAGAATAAAATGCTGCATGTGTGTGCACATTTTTTTTCATGAAAAACTAAATACAAAATATTTGACTATAATTACGGAATGATCTAATTATTATAAAATGAAGTAAGGTTAAACACCACAGTAAATTGAAGTGTTGCTCTATGATTATAAACTCTGTTAAGTACAGTTACTATTATTACATAATCACTGTCCTCATTTTTCTCATTTATCCATAAAAGTTAAATAGTAACTGAATCAAAACTATGTCCCTTATTGTGAGAAAATTAATGTAATGACAGAACAACATTACTAAATGGTGCCATAGCGCAAAGCTTTCCCACAATGATGTGAATGTTGTAGAAACTGTTGGTCCCTGACAGAAAGCACATAAAGTTTGCATACAGTGGCAGTCTCTAATAGGCATAGAAAAATTAAAATATCTTATTGACAATATTCAAATGAAATTCCCACTGAAGTGCTAAATGAAAATACTGAATCTTCAAAAATTATATAATTTCTAGGTACAAAAGGAACTGATTTATTACTCTTAACACGGTACATTCAGGTGCGCCAACTTTACAAAATGATAGGATGTAGAATATTGCTTTTATTGCTTTAGAAAACTTACTGTCAAGCTTACAGGGTATCTATTACAAAATACAATAGTACTTTAGCTTTTAAACATGAGGAAAGAGATGCTAGAATGAAGTCCCCTATAAATACAAGTAATTAGTACAAATAGAATGCATAACATTCCAAGGGAAACCTACAGTGCAGCTGAGACTGCAGAAGAAAAAATTCTATAACTAGTCAACCATTATGAGAATTCTGGTACTACTGTTTCCCACATAGACACAATGACAAAAAGAAACAATTAAATGATTCTTCAAAACAAGGTCACATTTCCCACAATGGTTTGGGTACTATGTAAAGGAGTGATGACGGACACAGGCAATGTCAAAACACTTGGGTTGTAAGTCTGCTCTGTATAATGTGTGAAGGTGTTCTGACATTTGTTCTTGATAAACAGCATAGATAAACTGAAAAATATTTATAGTTATGAGGCTGACAGAACAAAGAAGGGCAAGGCAAACTGAAGTTCACGTCAGGCAGGTGTGTCTCAGTGTAAAGGAGCAATATCATCAATAAACGAATGTGCAAGTTACATTTCCCATCCTGCATACAGCCATAATAATTATGAAATGACTCACATAACACATTTCCATTCTCTTCCTTGTTTAGGTTATGCCCAGGTGACCGAAAGGAAATGTCCGCCCCTCCCCTCCAAACTTCATGTGGACTGTAACTCATCAGTGAGAATATTTCCACATACGACTAACATAACAGTACCATGAAGGGTTGACCCATTTGAATATGTGCCATATACAAAATCCACAAACTGCAGCTGATTGAGGCGTATGACATGAGTGTAGACATGTTACTTGAGCAGTTGTGTAGTGTAGAAGACAGCATGTTGCGAGTTCATCAATTTTGAACAAGGGATGATAATCAATGCAAGATGTGTAGGTCGTATCACATCTAAGATTACACAAAAATCTGTGTTTTTGAGGTCCAAAATGCCTTCAATACTACGGAGACAACACACAAACCACTACACAGGACGAACACAAGTCACTGATGAACAGATATTATGCCACCACTGCAGAGCGATAGTGGGCAATCGACTGTCTGCTTTGTCAGATCATCATCGATTTGAACCCACATTCATCAGTAACTCATTTTTACCAGGGCTGTATGGAGATGAATGGACTGTGTGGGATCCGGCATTTAACAACCAACTCGTGTCCCAGGTCCATCAAATGACTTCTGGTCAGTCAGTGTATTTTCTGCTAACTAAGCAATGAAAAGTTATTCTCAAGCAGACATCCATGTGGCTGAGGCCGAGGATTGGAATTCTGTGTAAGAGAAAAGCGAAACAGTTCTGATATCAATCAAAATTTCAAGTTAGCCGAACTTCAAGCAGCATATCTACTGTTAGTCTTCCAAATGTCAAAAAGGAAAATGGGAAGAAATGATACACTATGGGAACTGGCAGTACTACAGTACATACAGAATTTTTCTCAACATTCAACCAAGTTGATAAAAAAAGGTTTGAAAAGCAGCAATATGGAATAATGTAATATGAAATGGGTCAACATCTACTAAATTATCAGTTCTCATGGCGAGCTCCACATAAGTTCCTGTTTCTTCTTTTTTTGTTTCGTTGTACTATTCAGATGATAACAATATAATTTATTATTATTGTGTCTATACATGTATTGTTTTATTCGAAATTAGATGGATCTTGAACTTTGAACTGATTTATTGGTCTGTACCAGCTTTCTACTTCCAATGTGACAGAACACAGTGATATTCATTATGTACCTCATGGAATGCCTACGAATTCAGTTTACACAAACTGCAATTAAACAAACAAAATGCCATAATAACCACAATAAAAATTATGCATTTAAAAAAAATTTAAACTCTTGAAAGTTGCTCATAGATAAATAAAATCTAAATGAACCAACCCACCGACATCCCTCGAATACTGGGAACTTATGATGATATGCAGTGTAGAGTGGAGGATACTGCTGATGTACAGTGAATGTGTTGAAGTACAGTCTGTCGACGAAACCAGTCTTGCGAACTGACAGTGCCTTGCACGCACGTGACACGTCAGGCGCCAGCGCCCAACGTGATGCATAAGCAACAGGCGTAAAAACGCGTGTAGTGTAACCCGTCGTCTCTGCCATTTCACTAATTGGCCGCTTGACTGTCATAACAACGTCTACCTTCGTTCGAGAAGAAAAATTTTCGGTAAAATAAAAATTTAGGAGTAACATGAATCAGAATTCAACATCTTCTTGACGATTTTAATGCCTCTGGCAAAGAGTTGCAAAAATCTCGTATTGTAATAAATACGTAACGAGTTCGGTTGAGATCTGTTAAACGAATGAGAATTGATTCGTGATAAAACAAGAGAAAACTACCTCTTCGACCAAGGTTTCGATTTCCTCGTTGAATCTTCGTTTTCAACCCAAAAAATTGCAACACACGTTCTACGTTTATAACTGTCGGTATTTTTAGTGTCCTTATACAAATGGGCGATGTTAAAGGAAGACTTCAGATATACTTAGGGAAAGTGGAGACTTGCACTGGAACATAGTTATACTGGGTACAATATCATGAGACTGTGACTTCATGGACTGTGTTCCAACCGAACGATGGGAAAATGCTTTGTATGTAGTGGAGATACGGAATTGCAATTATTTGCTAAAGGAAAAATTTTTGGGTACTGGAACCTTGTACAGGGCCGTTGTGAAATTAGTGACATTTCTTCTGTTCTTTTAAAAATAACTTTCTATACACCGCGACAGGTTGTTAACGGATTGTAGGACAAAAGGAATGCAACCCGTACGTAAGTGAGCCTGTTTGCTTTCAAGTAGAGTGCAGAGACGTGTCGAGTGAGCGCGGACTGTAGTCAACCGGATGTACTCCTGGGGAGGGACAGCTTACTCCTTCTTGGCGCGCTGTTTGCCAGAAGAGCGCTGCTCCTTGGCGGAGCCCTTCTTGCCCTTCGCCGGCGAGGATTTCGGGGATTTCCTGTTGTAATAGATCAGCTGTCCGAAGATCATGGCGTTGACGCTGAAGGCGCTCATGTAGGTCACCACCAGGATGATGTCGCCAGTCTCCTGGATGGAGGTGAAGATGCGCGCCAGTGAGCCGAAGAACAGCATGCAGCCGGTGGCGAATGACAGTTGGCCCGTGCCGCCGTTGCGGTAGTTCGCTATCACTTGCAGCATCTGCAAGCAAAGAGGGAATAAAATAAATACGGGCGTCTTTTCTCTCTCTCTTCCTCTATCTCTGACACACACACACACACACACAACACAACACACACACACACACACACACACACACACACACACACACACACACACACAAAGACCATAACCACTACTCACCGCGACACTGAATGCCGCGTGGTGACGATGCGCCTAACTGACGAGTTAAGGGAAGAGTACAGAGTGTTCGCAAATTTCCGTTACAAACTTCTAGGACGTAGAGGGAAGTGGGAACATAATATTCTGAGTAGGAATTCATGTCCGGAAACGTACAGTTTCCGTTCTACGTCAGTTTCAAAAAATGGTTCAAATGGCTCTGAGCACTGTGGGACTTAACTGCAGAGGTCATCAGTCCCCTAGAACTTAGAACTACTTAAACCTAACCAACCTAAGGACATCACAAACATCTATGCCCGAGGCAGGGTTCAAACCAGCGACCGTAGCGCGACAGTTTGAGTTCCGATGTTTAACTCATCCACTTATTCTCGAAGAATTGAATTATGCGTGACACAGTACAATTATTAGGTAAAAATTCGAAAGGAAACACATTTGTTTGCATTAATTCTTAAACATTACGTGCTTACATTATTCCAAAACAAAAAGAACCCAGCATACTGTATGTACAGAACATAATATTTAAGTGTTAATACAAATAAATGATCTAAACATAATGAAACATCCATTTATGTTTCGTTATGTTTCTTTTCGATTTATTACCTAGTAATTGTACTGTGTCACACCCCAGTTCAATTCCTCAAGCAGAAGTGGCCGAGTTGAACATCTGAACGGAATCCGTCGTAGAACGGAAACGGTACGTTCCCGAACGTGGGTTCCTATTGACAATATTATATACTCACTCTGCTCTACAAGTCCTAGAAGTTTGTAACGGGAATTTCCGAACACACTGTATAAACGGAACAGAGAGGAAGGAGAAACATTCGAGTGATAATACCGGCCGCAAATTAGGTAATCCACTGCCACAAACGTCTATAACAAAGGCCAGTTTGTTATGAACCGGCGCCTGGGAACCTACATCTGGGAAACGGTGAAGCTAGTCGGCTTTTCGAGAGTACGAGTAGGTGAAAATATGTTGGACGTCCAATCCTCGATACAGAACGTGGAGATCGGATGTTTGCCCGCACAGTAAAGCAGGACAGGCAGAGATCTGTGACAGATCTGACGACGTAGTTCAGTGATGTTGCAGGCTGAAGTCATTCGGAGTACAATGTTGAATATAGAGCTCCTTAGCAGATGAACTCTGCAGTTTCCCTGTTGACCCAGCGACTCGCCCAAATACGATAAAAGACGGCTCGATATCAAGAAGACTGGACCGTAGATCAATAGAAATGTTTCGCCTGGTAGGAAGAATAACGTTTCTTGTTACAGGCCATCAAGCTGACGAACGACTACTCGAAACATGTACTGCGTCAAGGGCGCAGGCCGTTGAGTGCTTTATTATGCTCTGAGTGACATTCACTTTGCCTTCAATGGGGCCTGTGACAATACTCGAAGGCACCAAGACAACTGCGGACCACGCGAATATTAGTGCGGCGCACCTGCATTTTTCCATGCCCCGAGGGCGATGGTATCTTCCAGCACCATAATTGTCCGTGTGAGAAGGCCATAAGTATTCTGAAGTGGTTTCAGAAGCATGATAGTGAGCTCACAAAGATGTGAGTTCACAGATCGTCGGGAACTGTGTCACTCGTGCGTAGACATTTGGTGCGACAGAACTCCGATAATTTTCTAAGGACTTGTGAAGTCCATGTCACGTACAGTCGTCACTATTTGCGTTACAAAGGTCTAACAACGCCATATTAAGCGATTGGCCGTACACTTTGGGTCTTCATCAATGGATATATAAAGGCCCTCCTTTACTCACTGCGTCCCGTTGAGGGGGGGGGGGGGGGGGGGGAAGAAGCTATTCTAGCAACGAAACTGATCCAGAAACAATATTTTATATTCATCTTAGTAAGATTTTAAGATTCATGATAGGACTGAGTCAAGAACATTGACGTTAATACTACTACTTCGTTGTCCGGAAAGGCTCAGAGTTCGTCGTTCTTATACAGGGGGTAACGGGTGATCAAAAAGTCAGTATAAATTTGAAAACTTAATAAACCACGGAATAATGTACATAGAGAGGTAAAAATTGACTGACATGCTTGGAATGACAAGGGGTTTTATTAGAACAAAAAAACCACCCCATATTGCTAGACGCGTGGAAGATCTCTTGCGCGCGTCGTTTGGTGATGATCGTGTGCTCAGCCGCCACTTTCGTCATGCTTCGGCTTCCAGGTCCCCAGACCTCAGTCCGTACGATTTTTGGCTATGAGGTTACCTTAAGTGGCCAGTGTATCATAATCGATCGACATCTCTAGGGATGCTGAAAGACAACATCCGACGCCAATGGCTCACCATAACTCCGGACATGCTTTACAGTGCTGTACACAACATTATTCCTCGACTACAGCTATTGTTGAGGCATGATGGTGGACATATTGAGCATTTCCTGTACAGAACATCATCTTTGCTTTGTCTTACTTTGTTATGCTAATTATTGCTATTCTGATCAGATGAAGCGCTATCTGTCGGACATTTTTTGAACGTTTGTATTTTTTTTTGTTCTAATAAAACCCCATGTCATCCCATGCATGTGTCTCAATTTGTACCTCTCTATCTACATTATTCCGTGATTTATTCAGTTTTCAAATTTTTACTGACTTTTTGATCACCCGGTACATAAAGTCCGGGAACACTTTCAATTATCTATTGCACAAAAACCAAACATTGTACATATATCATGTATATGTCATTTTGAAGAGACAACCTGAAAGGTTTTTTTTATGTATACCGCCACAGCGCAGTTCGGTAATTTGCCGATAGTCAGCGCTAGTCGCAAACATGGCCGAGTTCAGTTGTGGAGCGAGCTGTTTCATGAAATGGCCTCCCCGATCACCAGATCTCACTCCGTGTGGCTTTTTTCTGTGGGTCACATTAAAGATCGGGTGTATGTACCGCTTCTATCACGTGATGTAGCCACGTGATGTAGCAGAGCTCCGGGAGAGAATACGGCAACAACTGCCACAGTCGACGATGCCATGCTGGGACGGGTATGGCAAGAATTCGATTACCGTATTGACTTCTGCTGGGTCACTCATGGTCCACACATCGAATGCTTTTTTTAACTTGAAGATGAAAATATATATATAAAAGAAAAAAAACTTTCAGAGTTTCTCTTCAGAATGCAATATGTATGACATCTGTACAATGTTTAGTTCTAGTGCAATAAATAATTGAAAGTGTTCCCGGACTTTATGTACATCCTGTATTATGCAGGAATCACAATGACAGATGATTTGCATCTCCATTTTCATCTTCAAGTTAAAAAAAAAATCATCCTGATGACTGAACAAAAATTAAGACAGTTTTCTTTGTTTAACAGCTTTCTGAACCAGCCTCTTGTCCTTGTTTCCTTCATATCACGTAATGCAATTCCTTTTGCTCTCTTATTCCAATGACAATTAGTGCTCTATCTTTTAATGAAGTCGGTGTCGACGGGGCTTTCCTGTCAAGGAATAAAACAGGAAATATTTTTCCACTATTCTCGGAAAAATCATTTTCCTCCGATGTGTCAATAATGCGTCACAATTCAGTTGCGACACATATATGCTAAAAACATGTGTCCAAAATGACAACGTAGTTGACATACATTGTTGAAAACCATGGACCGTTATGCTTACTGAAACCGTCACATAAGGTTGTCCTAGACATAGCACGCTGTGTCAGAAATTGTGAACTGGAAATCTCTTGCTAAATAGACTAGCCACGCTAAGAATTTCTCGCACGTTTTGAAGAACAAGGAGGGGATTTTTAATGGACTGAATTGTGATGTGTAGCGAAATTTCGGTAGCTTACCACGCACTGAAAATTAGCGACAACGTAGAACTACTGGCAAAGTGAGAGAGTAGGCGTAGCACTTCTACAAAAAAAAAAAAATGGTTCAAATGGCTCTGAGCACTATGGGACTTAACATCTGTGGTCATCAGTCCCCTAGAACTTAGTACTACTTAAACCTAACTAACCTAAGGACGTCACACACATCCATGCCCGAGGCAGGATTCGAACCTGCGACCGTAGCAGTCACGCGGTTCCAGACTGAAGCGCCTAGAACCGCACGGCCACAACGGGCGGCGCACTTCTACAACGCTGCATTAAAATGGCTCGTATGAAGGCTCACAAAATGTTTGGGCATGCTGGTAAACGCTCAGAATGTGTGTGTAGTTCACTCATCCACCAAGGACGTAACTCACAAAAACATCGTCAGACCGATAATTGAATTTTCTTCTCAGTCTGAGAACGATACCATGCAGGATTGAGTAAAATAAACAGAGAAGATGCAAAGACACAGATTCATTTAGTAAGGGAAAAAGCGTGACCGAAATGCTCAGCCAAGACCATGGCAAACATTCCAAGAAGACAGTGTGGATTACAGTGTGGTTCACTGGGAACGTGAGTTCGAAGAAGAGTTGGGAAATATTACTTCCTGTCCCATACGTCTAGGGAAACGACCATGACAAGAAATTAGAGCTTATATGGAGGTTTAGAGATAGTAGTTCTTCTCACGCAGCATTGACGAATGGAACAGGGAAGGAGGAAAATATAATGCTAACAGAAGTACCCTCCGCCATATACCGTATAAGGTGACTTATGGTCACACTGAAGTGAAGTTTAATTCGTATGATCTATGGAGCCATTTCAGCTGGCGATATATTGACGTTGGTATCATTCCTAGTCTAGGACTGCACCATGATGCAGTACCTAATCAGGCGGCTATAGAATTAAAGAATGATTAAGCTCTCATCATTTCACTTTACCATATCTCAAGGAAAAAAAAGAGTTTCTGTTCCAGTAAGGGTTCGAAAGATACTAATCATTATTAAACATTTATATGCTGGCTTCAGCAGGTCTGGACACCAAATGTGACCTTACCCCGTATTATGTAGGTGTTTATACTTTATTTAGCACCTGTAATAATCACCTCAACGCACAAGCAGACAATGACACTGCCATGCGCATATTTCGACCACTGTGCCCATGGGTAGGCCTTAATTTTTTTTACCTATTTTCTGGGCACCACGATACCCTCTCCTGTTCCCAATTTTCATCTCAGAGTAGGATTCGCATCCAACATCAGTCATTTGCTGTATATATTCCAACCCCTGCCATCCTCTACAATTTTCACCCTCAACTACCTTGGAAGCTTTCCCTTATGTCTTAACACATGTCCTAACAGTTTGTCCTTCTTTCTTGTCAGTGTTTTAATCTGTTCCCCCCATAGCCGATTCTGCAGAGAAACTTTCTCATTTCTTTTCAGTATCCTCCGGTAGCACCATCCCTCAAACGCTTCGATTCTCTTCTTTTCCGGTTTTTTTCACAGACCACGATTCACTTCCATACAACGATAGGCTCCAAACGTGCAATCTCAGAAATTTATTCCTCAAATTAAGTCTGATACGATTGGTATCTTCCTTTGTCCAGGAATGTCTTCTTCACGTGTGACAGTCTGCTTTTTATGTCGTCTCCTTACTTTACCCATCATGTACTAGCTTGCTTCCAAGATAGCAAAGTTATTTCGCTTCGTCTACTTCGTGATTCCCAATTTTGGTTGCTCCTTATTACTTTCACATTTCTTCAGTTTACCCTCAATCCATTTTCAGTACTCAATTATTCAAGTATTCATTCGATCAACAGGTTCTGCAATTCTTCCTCAGTGAAACTTAGGATAGTAACGTCATCAGCGAACCTTATCACTGATATCATTTCACCTTGAAGTTCAATCCCATTATTGAGAGTTCTTTCCATTTTTGTTTAGCTTCTTCGATATATGGACTGACCAGCAGGGGCGAAAGACTACGTCCTTGTCTTATATCCTTTCTAATCCCAGCACTTCGTTTTGGTCTTCCATTCTTATTGTTCTCTCTTACTTCTTGTATATATTGTGTATTACCCATCTTTCCTTGTAGCTTGAACATATTCTTCCCAGAATTTCGCACGTCTTTCACCATTTTACACTGTCGGACGCTTTTAAAGGTCGCCAATCCCTGAAAGTGTCGTGAGTTTCCTTAAGCCTTGCCTCCGTTACCAAGCGCGGACTCAGGATTGCCTCTCCGGTACCTTTACCTTTCCTAAAGTCAAACTGACAGTTATCTAACATATCCTGGGTCTTCTTTTAGATTTTTCTGCGTGTTACATTCATCAGCAACATGAGATGGGAAGCTAACTTAGAGACAGTTCTGACATTTGTCTCCCTTGCCTAAGTTGGGAGCATCTGCATATTTTTCCCATATTATCCCCGAAGTCTGATGGTATGTTTCCGAGCTTAAAGGTTCAACAAACCAGGTAATCGATTAGCTGTCACTTCCCCCAACGATTTCAGAAATTCCGAAAGAATGTTAGCTACCTCACCCGCCTTATTTGACCGCAAGTCTTCCAAATCTCCCTGAAAATCTACTCTGATCCTGCATCACCTTTGACTTCCATATCGGTACCAATTTCTTCTTCTATCACTTCATCAGACAAATCCTCCCCTTGGCAGAGGCCTTCAATGTACTCTTGCGAGGTATCCGCTCTTTCCTCTGCGTGTTGCAGTTGAATTCTTCGTGCACTCTTAACCCTCACAGTACCTTCTAATCTTTACAGAAGCTCTCCAGTGGCTAAGCCATGTTTCCACAATATCCTTTCTTTCAGTAGTGCTAGTTCAGCAAGGTTCGCAGAAGAGCTTCTGTAAAGTTTGGAAGGTAGAAGACGAGGTACTGGCAGAAGTGAAGCTGTGAGGACGGGGCGTGAGTTGTGCTTGGGTATCTCGGTTGGTAGAGCACTTGCCCGCAAAAGGCAAAGGTCCCGAGATCGAGTCTCGGTCCGGCACACAGTTTTAATCTGCCAGGAAGTTTCATTTTTTTTATCTTCTTCTTAGTTTAATCAACTAAAGTATTTAATGTGTTACACAAGATTCTTCGCAGGTACCTTACGTGAAATTGTATCTGTCCGTTTAAGAGAGGTCCCTGACTTACAAGCCAATAAAAATTGTTTCTTAGTCAATACCAGAAGACTTCGGCCACCACACTGTGCCAAGACCCGGGTTCCACGACGCCTGCGTCGCCCCCTGGCGCTTTCCGGCGGAGCACCTGCCTCCGCTCGGGCCAACACGCTGCGCCCAGCTGCCGCACGTGCCGCAATGGCCGGCGCTCCATTACGCAGCGGAAAAATGCGTACACAATGCCGCGTTCCTTAAGGTATTTTCCCGTATGCGGACGATACTTCCTTTTTTTCGACGCCCGTTTCTTTTGAACGTATGAAAAGGCCGAATTGTTCCGCTCAATTCGTTCTCTTTCATGCATTATGCATAATAATGTTACATTTTTACAGAGCTTTTCTGAAACACATGTCACAGCGATATCCGGAGTACTAGAGGAAGAAATCATTTGCAGAACTGCTCCCTATTAACTAATTTGTAAAGTAATATGGCCAAGTTCAATACCCTAACCTTCAGCAAGCTTCCGCCCATCAAGGCAAACACTTCCATAGGAGCACTGACCTTCCGCTGACGAAGCGAAATAAGCAGGTGGTTCACGGTAAAGGGACTGTCATTAACTTTTTACAATATTTGGTTTAGAAGATTCTATGCATTTAACAAAAACCCCAGTATCTGTAACTATAAACTAATCAGTCAATAAAATCCATTAAGTGGATGCATTCACGTTTGGTACTTCAAATATATTACAATTCGACTTCGAAAATACTCACCCTTGGAACGTATAAACTTTCCTTACACCTATATAGATTTTTTAAATGAGAAAATAAGTTTTCAGACACATTTTCAGTCATTAATGAGATACAAAACCATATCTGTGAGAAGTCTACTTACAGAGATAATATTTTCAAAAAATAAATAAAACGGTCACAAAAAGTATATTCCTGCTGACTTTAGATGCACATGCATTAGGTCGAGATCTAAGGAATGTTTCTTCGCCTAGCGTTTCGCCTCTCAATGCTGAAGGTAGCATCGGTGGCAACGAAGGCTCAGATTGTAGTTTCAAAACCTAAGAACCTCAGCAAGGCGAATATTTTGTATGACCCGGCTTGCTGAGTTGGGAACTATTATCTGAGTCTTTATAGCATTTGCTGACGAGTAAAGGTTATGAAACGAACTTATAGGCACAATATGTCACAGACCGCGGCTTCACTGCCATATAATAAAAATATCTTTGCTTCAAATACTGGCCATAAAAGCCTCCGCTGTCAAATTACAGACTGTAGGTATCTTAGAAACTTCCGTAGAGACGTGGTCAAACAGTTTGGGATTTCTACAACTAATTCGAAATACACTACTGGCCTTTAAAATTGCTACACCACGAACATGACGTGCTACAGACGCGAAATTTAACCGACAGGAAGAAGATGCTGTGATATGCAAACGATTAGCTTTTCAGAGCATTCACACAAGGTTGGCGCCGGTGGCGACACCTACAACGTGCTGACTTGAGGAAAGTTTCCAACCAAGTTCTCATAAACAAACAACAGTTGACCGACGTTGCCCGGTGAAACGTTGTGATGCCTCGTGTAAGGACGAGAAATGCGTACCATCACGTTTCCGGATTCTAGCCTATCGCGATTCGGTTTATCTTATCGCGACATTGCTGCTCCCGTCGGTCGAGATCCAATGACTGTTAGCAGAATATGGAATCCAAACGGCCTCGTATCACTAGCAGTCGAGATGACAGGCATCTTATCCGCCTGGCTGTAACGGATCGTGCAGATGGGGACATTTGCAAGACAACAACCATCTGCGCGAACAGTTCGACGACGTTTGCAGCAGCATGGATTATCAGCTCGGAGACCATGGCTGCGGTTACCCTTGACGCTGCATCACAGACAGGAGCGCCTGCGGTGGTGTACTCAACGACGAACCTGGGTGCACGAATAGCAAAACGTCATGCTTTCGGATGAATCGAGGTTCTGTTTACAGCATCATTATGGTCGCATCAGTGTTGGGCGACATCGCGGTGAACGCACATTGGAAGCGTGTATTCGTCGTCATCGCCATACTGGCGTATTACTCGGCGCGATGGTATGGGGTGCCACCGGTTACACGTCTCGGTCACCTCTTGTTCGCATTGATGGCACTTAGAACAGTGGACGTTACATTTCAGATGTGTTACGACCCGTGGCTCTACCCTTCATTCGATTCCTGCGAAACCCTGCATTTCAGCAGGATAATGCACGACCGCATGTTGCAGGTCCTGTAGGAGCCTTTCTGGATACAGAAAATGTTCGACTGCTGCCCTGGCCAGCACATTCTCCAGATCTCTCACCAATTGAAAGCGTCTGGTCAATGGTGGCCGAGCAACTGGCTCGTCACAAAACGCCAGTCACTACTCTTGATGAATTGTGGTATCGTGTTGACGCTGCATGGGCAGCTGTACCTGTACACGCCATCCAAGCTCTGTTTGACTCATTGCCCAGGCGAATCAAGGCCGTTATTACGGCTAGAGGTGGTTGTTCAGGGTACTGATTTCTCAGGATCTATGCATCCAAATTGCGTGCAAATGTAATCACATGTCAGTTCTAGTATAATATATTTGTCCAATGAATATCCGTTTATCATCTGCATTTCTTCTTGGTGTACCTATTTTAATGGCCAGTAGTGTATAATGTACATGCTTCTTACAGTTCTTATTCGTTATCAATATCCCTCCGTCCACAAAAAATATTTTTCCAAAATAATGTGAAATGGTCTAATTTTTGCTACATTTTGGTAATAAACAATTCGTATTACCGCTTTTATACCGTAAGCACATTTTAAGACAAATAAAAAAACTACGAACCGCGAGAAATTATCCGAATGGGACACAAATCAGTAGATGTTATGTACATGTACGGATAAACAAATGATTACATACTCAGAAAAACTGGGTGATAAGTTCAAGAAAAGGGCTTCACAAACTCAGTAAGTCAATAACGTCTTATTTAAGCAGTTTTGCGGCTCGGTATTGACTCACTGAGTTGCTGGATGTCCACCTGAGGGATATCGTGCCAAATTCTGTCCAGTTGGCGAGTTAGATCGTTTGAAGTCCCGAGCTGGTTGCAGGGCCCGCCCATAGTGCTCCAAACTTTCTCAATTGGGGTGAGATCCTGCGGCCTTGCTCGCCTTGGATAGCACCAAGATAAGCAGTAGAAACGCACGCCGTGAGTGAGCGGGCATTACCTTGCTGAAATGGAAGCCCAAATTGGCTTGTCACGAAGGGCAAAAAGAACGGCACGTAGAATTTCGTTGGCGTGACGCAGAGCTATAAGGGTCCCGCGGATGACAACCGAAGGGATCCTGCTGTGGAGAGGCATGACACCCCAGCCATCACTCATGGTTTTCGGGCCATATGGCGGGCGACAGTCAAGTCGGTATCCCACCACTGTCCGAGGCGTCTGCAGACACTTCTTCGGAGCAGGACTCATCACTGAAGACAATCCTACTCCTTTCAGTGAGGTTGCAGACCGAAGACGTGTCTGCAGACGCCTCGGACAGTGGTGGGATACGAACATGGCTGTCGCCCGCCATAAGGCCGACAACAAGGAGGGATGGTTTGAAGTTGTATTTCCTTTCATAGTAGGACCCCTCTGGTTGTGTGCCGCGGCACCCTCAGAACACAGCGGTACGTCGACGACACTCTACGCCCCGTTCTGTTCCCTTCTTGGTAAACCATCCTCGGGTTACGTTTCAGCATGCCCGCTCACAAAGTGCGAGAATTCCCATCGTTTGTCTTCCTGCTTGTCAGACACTACCTTGGCCAGGAGGGTCGACGGACCTCTTCCCAACAGAGAACGTAAGGATTATGGGCAGGGCCCTTCAACCAGCTGGCGATTTTCACCATCTAAAGCGGCAGTTAGACGGAGTTTGGCATGATATCCCTTAGGACATCAAAAAATCCTATCAATGAATGACAAGCTGAATAACTGCTTGTACAAGGGTCAGAGGTAGATCGACGTGTTATTGACTTTCCCAATTTGTAACGCTCTCTCTCTTAAATAAATCAACCAGTTTTTTCTGAAATTGTAATCATTTGTTTGTATGTACATCACATCTACGAACTTCCGTCTCATTCGGATAAGCCCTTCGTGGTGCATCGGTCCCTCTCTCTCTCTCTCTCTCTCTCTCTCTCTCTCTCTCTCTCTCTCTCCCTCTCCCTCTCTTTGAGTCTATTTACAAACTTTTATTCATTCTATTGTATTGCTTCCTCTCTCCTTTTCACATGCCAAGGAGTCTGTAAGATATGGACAAAACAGCTGATGATGTGTCATTCCCAAACATTCCGAGATATTTCCAGAATTCTAAATAACTTCTGATATGCACGCCCGGTAGGTAATTGAGATTTTCACTCTGCAGCGGAGTGTGCGCTGATATGAAACTTCCTGGCAGATTAAAACTGTGTGCCCGACCGAGACTCGAACTCGGGACCTTTGCCTTCCGCGGGCAAGTGCTCTACCATCTGAGCTACCGAAGCACGACTCACGCTCGGTCCTCACAGCTTTACTTCTGCCAGTATCTCGTCTCCTACCTTCCAAACTTTACAGAAGCTCTCCTGCGAAACTTGCAGAACTAGCACTCCTGAAGAAAGGATACTGCAGAGACATGGCTTAGCCACAGCCTGGGGGATGTTTCCAGAATGAGATTTTCACTCTGCAGCGGAGTGTGCGCTGATATGAAACTTCCTGGCAGATTAAAACTGTGTGCCCGACCGAGACTCGAACTCGGGACCTTTGCCTTTCGCGATTTACGAGTTTCTTGCCAGCAGTAGAGTTACACGAATATTTCGTATTTGACAACAATCACATCTTCACAAAAAGGTCTGCTGCGTGGTAAATAAATCGAGTAATCATGCTGCTGAAACTAATGTAGCAGCTCCGCAACAAACTGAAGACGGTGCACAGTTAAAAGCAGGAAGCAAATAATTAAAATTAGAGGTGGCTTACTCACGGGATTTGCGATAGGGATTATCCCACCGCAAACTGAATAAAAATTAAAACAGTGATAAGAGACGCATGGAGAAACGTTATTTACGTATGTAATAGCTTATATTGAGCTCTGATAATTGATTATTTATGTTATTCTTATCAGACTTTGGTCAATGTTTGTTTCTATCGAAAGCTGCCAACGCTGCATGATGAAAGAGTCGTTTGGCTGATGTTTGTATACCTACTCACGAAAACTGAGCGCTCCTCATATTTGTCGTCGGAATGAAATTGAGATGAAAACACGGAAAAAGATCCCCGAGCTGAATATTCTAACTCTAAACTTACACTTCTGTACCTGTAGTCCGAAAGTGTCCAAAGATGTGGCGTGAACAATACGTAATGTACCAGTAAAATCATCCTCCTAAGCCCTTCGCAACGAGCAAAATGACGCTCCAATTACCAAACAGGGCTCATATTCACGAGTGCAGCGGTTCAAATCCCCGTCCGGTATCCAGAGTTAGACTTTTAGTAGTTTCCCTAAATCGCTTAAAGCAAATGCTGGGACGGTCCCTTTGAGTACGACACGGCTAGCTTCCCCAACCCGAACATGTGCTCCGTCTCTAATGAAGTCGCCATCGACGGACCATTAAACACTACTCTTCTTCCTTCTTCATGTCATTCATTGCCGCTGTGCAGGAAAACGTTTGTTGGTACGGTGCTAAGATCCCAAATTTTTCTAATGCAAAAAAAAAAAAAAAGAAAAAAAAGAAACGAACAGTAATGCAGCAGAAATCGCAGAGAATGCCCCATTGATGCAAATAATCATAGGAAAGTCCGCAAGCTGGCCGTCCTCCCCACAACGTGAAAGCTCCCCTAAAAGTACTGTTTGGCTGGCTCAGGTTAGATTGCTGATGGATTCATTCTCCACCGAAGCGGTCGGCCATGGGCCACACCTGTCTAGAATTACGGCGATAGCATCGAACACATTCGTTAGGGATAATCCTTTTAACACACAATACTGCCAGCAAAGCGGGGTTGTCAGGGCCACCGGGCTGGCTGCGAGACGGGGATCGGGCCCGTAATCTCGGTAGGCTGCCGTCTCATCGAGTTCCCCTCACAAGCCGCGCTGCCAGCTCCTTTCAAGGAGCCGGACTACAACGCAGTCGCCATTCGAATGCTGTGCAAGTATTCGGGTGCAAAAACCTAATTCCCATCTTGAGGCAAAAGCTTTTCAAATTTATATTATCATACCGTGTAGGATTTCGCGAGAGTATACTAAGCTACCAACTTCTCCCACCTCCCGATAAGAGCAGTTCGGTCAAAAGTGTGTATCGTCTGAGAGTACTGTTCACTGCACTTGGTGGGACACTGTATTGTCTAGCAATTGTAGCAGTGCGTAGTGGAATGAAGACCTGCTACTTTATTCTTTCTTGGTATTTACGTAAGAAAGCGTATTTGTTAGGACTGAAAGTGGCACAGGCACCACGTAATTTAAGCGGTTTTAATCAGTCACTGCAGTGTAATTTATTTCGTTAGCCATTAAGTGTATATGGTTCAAATGGTTCAAATGGCTCTGAGCACTATGAGACTTAACTACTGTGGTCATCAGTCCCCTAGAACTTAGAACTACTTAAACCTAACTAATCTAAGGACGTCACCCACATCCATGCCCGAGGCAGGATTCGAACCTGCGACCGTAGCGGCCACGCGGTTCCAGACTGTAGCGCCTATAACCGCACGGCCACTCCGGCCGGCAAGTGTATATGGTACTGATCTCTTGTCCACATGGTAGTAGCTATCTGTCGTGTGGTGGGATCCAACGATAAGTTTGTCAACTAGTGAACATTCGAGCAAGAACACTGACCGCTACGCAAGTTTATTCAGAAATTACTACTGGCGAACAGCAACTGTAGCGAATCCAGCGATGGCATCTGAAATGTGAGCACACAATGCTAATGCTTATTCGGCAGAAGATTTTGATCCTATTCGTGTAACTGGAAGAGACGAAACTAGTTCAGATCATCGAGTAAGCGTGCGCGCTTACACGGTCATTTTTGACATGCCCTTCGCCAAAATTTTCGTCAGTTAACAAAAGTAAGCGGTGGGCTAAAAAATCGGAAATCCTATTCTCATCGTCGATGAAGGTTCTAGAACACAGAAAGATAAGAAGAAGGCAAGCTAAAGCCATGCGAGGGGCCTGGGTTCGATTCCCGACCTGGTTCGATATTTTCTCCGCTCGGGGACTGGGTGTCGTGTTTCCTTCATCATCATTCATCACTTCATTGTCATCGACACGCAAGTCGCCGATGTGGTTTCAACGAAATAGACTTGCACCAGGCTACCAGGCTATCTGAAGGGAGACCCTAGCCACACGCTCCTTTCATTTCACAGTACATGTGTCACTTTGATCAGAATTCTTATTTAAAACGAAATGAACGTTTCTGATGCGTTTCGGAATGTAAATTCCTCCTGTGTGAACGATACTGCAGCTCTTCGCGAACAACGGATTCTTGTTCTGAAACAATGTTCAATTGTGTAAATGATGTTATGCAAAAAGTAGACGGAATTCGTATTAAACACCTCTGAGATACTTCTATGAATGAAGCCTTTGTGGTATGTTGTGTACTAAAGCCCGTCTTCAGGAATTACAATTAATTCCCGTCGGGCGTTGCAGGAACCACAGTGAAACTGATTCGCGGAAAAGATTCCTTCTGAAGATCGTTTCTCTCGCTTTACCTAGGTCTGGGACCAGGTTATGAGGAATCATCAACTGAGATTCTACGCGGTGGACATGAAGTCGAAAACGCGCTTACGTCTTCTGTTCCATCTAAAAGCTCTTGGAACTGAAAAAGTAGCTACATGCATTATTTCTCAAGGAGTGGAGGGGGGGGGGGGTAAAATAAGTTGACTGTAAGAATTTCTGCGATGTGCAAGATTTTACAGAAAATCTGACAACCTTGCAGGTCGATTGAAGTGCACTTTTCAAATCGTGCACGTTTCTCAATATATTTCCAAATCTCTCGCGCATATAGCAAATAGCATTCTTGTACTATGAAAGACAGGATTACCAAGACTCGTTGCCCGTTATTGTGAACGTCTAATTGACGTAGCAAGTAAAAAAAGAGAAATGTTAAGACGGGCCTCATGAACAAAATAATTTGAAAAAGTACTGAGTAGTTTTTGTTGTTGAATTGATATTCAACAAATAAGAGGCCAAGTCAAAAAGTAAATACAATTGTTTTTAAAGAAACTTTTCATCGCGACACCTAATTCTGTCCTGGAAGCAAAAAAAAAAAAAAAAAAAAAAAAAAAAATGTTCAAATGTGTGTGAAATCTTATGGGACTTAACTGCTAAGGTCATCAATCCCTAAGCTTACACACTACTTAACCTAAATTATCCTAAGGACAAACACACACACACCCATACCCCAGGGAGGACTCGAATCTCCGCCGGGATCAGCCGCACAGTCCATGACTGCAGTGCCTCAGACCGCTCGGCTAATCCCGCGCGGCTGCTGGAAGCAGTCAGACATCATTTACCGAGCGACGTGGCGAAGTGGTTAGCACACTGGACATGCATTCGGGAGGACGACGGTTCTAATCCGCGTCCGGCCGTCCACATTTAGGTTTGCCGCGATTTCACTAAAACAGCTCCATCCAAATGCTGGGATGTTTTAATTGCAAGGGCACGGCCACTTCTTTCGCCATCCTTGAGTCAACCCGAGCTTGCGCTTAGTCTATAATGACCTCGGTATCGACGAGAAGTTAAACCATATCTTCCTTTCTTTCTTCTGAGACGTCTATTACCATATTGCAGCTGAATTCTGCACATGATCTCCGAGGCTTCCATGCATTCCGTTTACAGGAAACTTATGACTCACTCCATTTCTTCCTCAATGCATACGGACAACGGAGCACTCGTAATAAAATAATGTCTGTCAGATGTCTTTACCTTCTATGGAGCCTTTAGAATCACGTTCTTAAGGTTTTGATCACATGCCAAAAACATGTGGTACAAGAGAACTGTATTGGATAAGCGAACCCAGAGATAGAGAGAGAGAGAGAGAGAGAGAGAGAGAGAGAGAGAGAGAGAGAACAGGTGAGAAGCGACGCTAGTTGTGAGCGAGTTCGGTAAGACAGCAGGACGACCCAATTGCTACGCAGCGGCACGCCAGGGCACGAGCCGGACTAATTTCAGATAAGGCGGGTCGTTCGCACCCGGCGCGCCGCCTTTTGTTTCCGGAGCGACCTGCGACAAGGCGGGCTCCAGCCGGGGCAGCCCAGGTCGGGCACGTGGCGCACCAAAAGTTCCAGCGCAGCGACTCGCATGTCAACAGAAGGATTGTTTTGGAGCGTTCGCTACAGCAGTTCACGCTATACGATGAAAGGGTACGATTTCAGTAAAAGCGACTGTGCACAGTAGAACGGGGCTGACTGCCAATTGCCTTTTAAATCTGCAGTTGAGTTTATGTTGATCAGGATGATGCTAGATATTATTCGCTCTACGTCCAACGCAATTACCCACCTCCTAATTATCACTCCGTTGTGGCTTCCCTTACTCCTGATGTTGGTAAACACTGAAATTATCGCTTGGCTCTTACCACTGACTTCTGTGAGTATCGTAAGAAAGATTACGGCACTTTGTTGACTTAAACTTGCCCTCACTTAAACTTGCCCTCCCAGTCTGTCCTTGTCCTAGAAGATCCAATAGAAGTATTAATATCATGTTCGGAGAAAGTTTCCTAGAGAAGTGTGTTCTAACTGCCTTATAATGTTCACTGAAACGCTACATTACCACTTCGTGAGCGTTCAAAAAGATATCAGAGAGGATGGTACGCGAAGCCGCCATTTCGCCCAACAACAATGAAGTACTTATTTCCCGCTAGACGACATATATAGGCTGTCCATGAAGTCCCGCTATCGTTTCAAAGTATGTTGGAAAGTATTAGAGGCAGACAATTGTGGTTTCTTCTAAAACGTTTTTCAGCTTACAATGGTTTTTTTCTTTACTATGTTGCAGCTTTTACTTTGAGTGCGTCAAAATGACGACAGATCAGGAGAAGACGTAATCTGTCATCTGGTACGCACATCCCAAATTTGCGACACGGTACTGCGGGACAGCCCGAAGCTTAAATTTGGCGTGGCTTAATGGGCGATTGGGTAACAGGCCAGTTTTTTCCCCACAGAAAAAACCACAACAGGATGTTTACCTGGATATTTTCGAGCAGTTCCTGCTATCACAAGTCGGAGAACTGCAGCTGTCTATCTTGTTCCAGCGTGGTAGTGCAACGCCACACTGAGTGTTTGAACGTGCAGAAGTGTTGAATAACACAGTCAATGCTAGTTGGATAGTCCCACGCTCTCCACATGTCAAGTCATTTAGGTGGCTACACACGTAACTGCATAACTGATACGCACACATGCGCAAGCGTGCTTGCCCAAAAACGCACAAATTCCACGCGCCTCCACACGACCCAAACATGCTTCTATAAGCGTCGGCTGTCTACCAGAAAAATGTCGAGCTCAGACCACGATGCGCTGGCTTTGGCAACCTTTTTGCTCGTGTTAAAAGAGAGATAGATATGTAGAGAGAGAACGTGACTTGGACAGGATTTGTGACTGGTATAAAGAATGGAGGCTAACTCTAAATATAGATAAATGTAAATTAATGCAGATGAATAGGAAAAAGAATCCCGTAATGGTTGAATACTCCATTAGTAGTGTAGCGCTTGACACAGTCACGTCGATTAAATATTTGGGCGTAACATTGCAGAGCGATATGAAGTGGGACAAGCATGTAATGGCAGTTGTGGAGAAGGCGGATAGTCGTCTTCGGTTCATTGGTAGAATTTTGGGAAGATGTGGTTCATCTGTAAAGGAGACCGCTTATAAAACACTAATACGACCTATTCTTGAATACTGCTCGAGCGTTTGGGATCCCTATCAGGTCGGATTGAGGGAGGACATAGAAGCAATTCAGAGGCGGACTGCTAGATTTGTTACTGGTAGGTTTGATCATCACGCGAGTGTTACGGAAATGCTTCAGGAACTCGGGTGGGAGTCTCTGGAGGAAAGGAGGCGTTCTTTTCGTGAATCGCTACTGAGGAAATTTAGAGAACCAGAATTTGAGGCTGACTGCAATAGAATTCTACTGCCACCAACTTATATATCACGGAAAGTCCACGAAGATAAGATAAGAGAGATTAGGGCTCGTACAGAGGCATATAGGCAGTCATTTTTCCCTCATTCTGTATGGGAGTGGAACAGGGAGAGAAGATGCTAGTTGTGGTACGAGATACCCTCCGCCACGCACCGTATGGTGGATTGCGGAGTATGTATGTAGATGTGATATGTGTGGGGTAAAGAAACGAAAATATCCTTCCTATTCATTATTCGCGGTACACTCGTTCAGAAACTATATCACAGTATTGCTAGTTTTCTTTTTCTCTATGTATTACTGTATTCTTTTATTTGTCTGACATTACAGTATGTATAAAATTCAAGTTAACAGAACCAAGTAAAAACTAAATCAAATCGCTGATGAATGCTTGCAGAAGGCTCCCTGTTTATGGCGCAACCGCTCAAGCATGCACACGCTTGAATTCTTGCACAAGCATGTATAATCGAAATTCTATCAAGTATCAAGTTACTTGCACAGTCGTGATGCTTGCACAGGTTTGTCCTCCACACTCAAGCATGCTTGGGTAAGCGAGCTTAGCTTGAGCATGTGTGCTTCTCAAGCATGCTATTACATATAACCAACCACCTTTGGATCTCTACTTGTGGGGTTGCACCAAGGATCGCAGGTACACAACACTAGTCAGTCACACTTAGCAATGAAGCAATCGAAACGGTTGATGCTGAAACAATACATTGGTAGTACTCAGACATCGCCTAGATGTTCTTCTAAAAGCGATAAGTGGGACACACGCTGAAGTTCTGGAGTAACAGAAAAATATCATCGACAGCTGCTAAACGCTTTACATGAATCACGATGCTCTGCCTCTAATAGTTCCTAAGTTATGATGTTTTGAAATGATAGCGAAACTTTATGGACACCCTGAATAACGCCGATATTTGGTAATTACCCTCTTTAAGATGGTTGCCAGGTAATGCTTTTATGCTCTGTCTTTGTGAAAATATTCCCTTGTCTCATTGTCCTATAAGCCCGAGAGTTATCATGTTATTACGAGAGCGTCCATTCGCACACGGAAAATCGTAGCGTTACAACAAATGTAATGAACTTAGTGTTATTACACCTACGCTAACAATCAACCAGAACACCACAGACAAGTACTCTTTAACAAGCAACCAGAAATGACTGCTTTCAAAAAATGTTTATCTTCGTTTACACTGAAACTAGATCACCTTCAGTTCCGATCACGTGCTAATGCACTAACCCGTTCAAGCATGCTAGCACATTTTAGCACTGTCAATCATCAACCAGGTGTTCAATATCCGATTGTGAAGAACGAATGGCGAGCGATACTTATACGGACTGTTTGACTCACAGTAGGCTTTTAGAACTTAATTTTACGGAAATAGCTTTCCCCCACTGTTGTCCTATATTCTAAATCTTGGTAAAAGTAACGTCATAGAAGACTGAAGGTAAAAACAGTATATTGTAAGGGAAACTTTTCGCGTCGACACTCAGAGCATACCGTTGAACTCCTACACTAGAAATAATCTACCAACCACTCAACAGATGAGCTCGGAAAATATAAACAGGGCTGTCGTGTGTTTTAGCTGTTTTGTATTTCCAACAGTGGATCAGAATTTCGAACAGAAACGTGATATCACCCGCAGAGCATGATACAGCGTGATCGTTCAGGAAAATTGAGTTCCTAGGAATAAAATATATGGTATTAAGAAACTCTTATTTCATTTCAGCTTCATGTTACTGTCAAACATTAGTACGCAGCAGCTATGAGTTGCTGAAGAGACTGACAACTCTGGATAAATCCGCAAGCTGTTTGAAGAATATGACAACTTGAGTTTAAAAATAAACACAATAGGGACTGAATGTATGATACTGGGTGTTGATGAAAAGCACGTTTCAGATGTTGAAAATTGTGTCGTGTTTTTTTGTGAATTATATTTGCGAATGGAATGAATGTAGAAGCTATAAAAATAAGACTGGACAAGAGAAACCAGGTATTCGGAAATATAACAAACAAAACTAAAAGGATTATATACAAAACAATAGCGTAAAGCATATGTATATCGGAGTCAGATGTTTGGGAAATAAAGAAATCAGAAAAATAAAGGTAGTGGGAGGTTTTTTTTAAGAATTGACACTTCGTCAATGGAATTATGTGAACTTATAAATGTTATGTCTGTGTAACAGTTTATTACGTCAAGATCGCCCAAAATTACAGTTTCACATTTACGGTTCCGGCAATTTGTCGTTATCTTCATATATGCGTAAAAATCGTAGGGGGAGACCAAGAGATGAATACACTAAGCAGATTCAGAAGGATGTAGGTTGCAGTAAGTACTGGGAGATGAAAAAGCTTGCACAGGATAGAGTAGCATGGAGAGCTGCATCAAACCAGTCTCAGGACTGAAGACCACAACAACAACAACAATGAATAATCCACGAACATCTTCGTTATGATATACAAAAAAATTAAAGTTCTGGATTTTGAATATCATTAAGTTATATAATATTTCACAACGTGCTGTATATCACATTGTCACACAGTGAAAAAAGGGTTAGTGGAAGAGTTGTTTGTTATTTAATGACTCTATTATAGTGTCCTATCTGTCAAACGAGTGAGACCCCGCAGTGTCAACTTTAACAGTACAGGTGGAAGTGAATTTAGCGGAAATAGTCAATACCGTACGAATAGAATCTTGTACCCAGAATGCGTTTTCACTGTGCAGTGGCCTGTGTGCTGATCTGAAGCTTCCGGCAGATTAGAAATGCGTGTCGGACCGAGACTCGAATCTTCGCGAACAAGTGCTCTACCAACTGAACTACCCAAGAACAACCCACAGCTTTACCATCGTTAATGCGTTATATCTCCTACCTTCCAGATTTCATACAAGTTCTCCCATTACCTTGCGGGGCTAGCACTCCTGGAAGAAAGGATTTAGCGGAGAAATGGCTTACACACGGCTTCCAGGAATGTTTCCAGAGGTAGGAGAATAGGTACTCGTGTAAATAAAGCTCTGAGGGCAGTCGTCCTTGTATAGCTCAGTCGGTAGAGTATTTGCCTGCGAAAGGCAAAAGTCTCAGTTTGGGATACCGCTCCAGCACTGTTTTAATCTGTTAAGAAGTTCCAAATCAGCACACACTACGCCTGCGAGTAAATATTGATTCTGGAAAAGTTAAGTCCCTGTGCACTTCTGGTAGTATTCTCTAATGTGTGGCGTAGCTCGCTCCTAAACCTGCTCTAGTTTCTTCCTTTTTTTGTTAGTTTAGTAGAATTACACAGTAGTTTTACTTCGGGCTAGGTTTTCTTTACGTCTTTCTTGGTATAACATGGCCTGAAGATATTTTTTATTTAAAGAAAATCTACTACATTCTGTTTAAATTATATGGCTGTTAAATTTATGTATCTGTAATAATACGAAATCTGTAGCGGGTTTAACTGTATTTTACTGTGATCTCCTTCAATCTTAGGATTAAAAATCAAACAGTTTTTTAATGATCTTCGTTTATTATGTTATGACCTTCTGACGAACATATTGCTTTGGGGAGGTGTGTTCGTGAAGGGTAGATATAATGGGACACACTCAAACACTGCACTCCGCCCTAAGGTCCACTTATTTTACGAGAGTACTAGGTAACACATTACATCACTGGAGTCTCAAAGGCAGGTTATGCACAGGAATCGCGATTAGCAAGAGCTTAATGAGGTCCTGAAGCTGCTGACAATTACAATCCCCGGATTTAAGACTTTCCTTAATTATGTCAATTGTCGAAATGCACAGTTCAAGCAAACCTACGCCGTCCAATTACTACGTAGCAACTCCTCCTGGCGAAATTTGTGAAAAGATGAGATATAATTGACCAACGCCTCGTAAACGATTAATTCGTTCCCTCCCTTAACGAGAGTTCCGGAGGACAGTCTTATTATCAATAAATAATAGATCTGCGGGAGGCTCTAAGCTCCACAGGAATTCGCTCCCTCCCGTCTGCCGGCAAAATTCGCAGAAGTTGTGCGCAGCGTGGTTTTCGAGTTTAATTGCGAACAATCGCGCCGGCTTTAAAGGAGGCCCGGGAGCTGTGTGGGAGTGGCGAGCACTAAATCAGGCCAAGTGTCGGCCGCGGGCAGTCATGAACAAGTGGCGAGCACAGGGATGGGAGGGGGGGGGGGGGGGGCGGTGACGGGCAGGGGAGCTGGCAGCCAGCAATGAGCTGGAACAGCCGCGCGCGACAGAGGGCGTCATTAACACCGGCCCGCGACTCCTAATGGCATACGCAATTAGGTGAAGACACTCATTAATTGGAAACTTGAGGGGGCGGCGCCCTGGAGGAAGGAAGGAAGGAGGAAGGAAGCAGCAAGGAAACGGCGGACGGAGTCAGCAATGGCGTCGGCTGCAGCTTCTGCCTGCACCCATTCCACGATGGCGACCGCGCGCGGATATTTTTTGTTCCTTTTCATTGCATTTCTCATGTGCGACGATGTATTTCAACAAGTTTATTCAATTAGATTTTGTGAAAATAACATGACTCTGCCAATGGATATGTCTTTTTTCTAGAAAAATTTTCCCGTGGACGTCCATGCTTCCACAGTACTGTGTTCTGTCCACAACACTGCAGTAGAGAAACCTGTAATATCTCTTTATATTCTACTAATTATCCATGCACAATTCTATGTGTGAATTACGTTTCTTACTTGACCATCTATATACTCGCAGAATCGATGCGCAAAGTAGTACAGTACTATTACTATTCCATGAGCGCATAATTACTCTTTGTAATATTCTCTCTGGTGTGTGTTGGAGGGACTTCTAGGATCTTCTCCGTGCCGAATAGCCGGTCCTTTTGAAAATAAAGACTTTGTAGTTCTGAGCGGAAGCAAAAGCAAGCCAAAATTTCCATTTTCATTCAACTAGAAGATATAGTCTTGTAAAATCGGATGAAACTTTTTGAAACACCCTACAATTCCTGCAGCAGTGCTCCACAGCTCTTGCGTAATTCAACAAAGACGTGTTGAAACATCCAAAAGCAGTTATACAAATAATTTACTATTTTCGAGTAGTTTCCCCATTTGCATCCTGTATTGTCGCAATACCATTAGTCTGTGCTTCGGTAATGTAGTTTCCTTAAGACCTCGCGTGCCGGCAACGCCATCAGGCGGCGCTGCGACTCGTTGTGGGCAGTGATCATAATGTTTTGGTTCATCAGCGTAAACCGTGAGTGATATCACCGTCTTCTAACAAGAATAAATTGTACTACTGTCGTTGCAGTGAATGATACTCCTGCCCTCTCCGTGATCGCTCGGTCATGCTGTCATCCACTGAAAGCGGCCTTTGTTTGTAGTAGTAGTAGCAGTAGCAATAGTTTACGTTGTAATGGTGTTTAGTCCGAAGATCTGTCTGATGTACCCCCCCCCCCCCTCACTCTCTCTCTCTCTCTCTCTCTCTCTCTCTTGTGCAAGCCTCTTTATCTCTGCCTGGCTATTGTAACAGTCCAATATTTTAATTTGCGTACTGTATAGTCAAACCTTGGTATTCCTCAACGAGTTTTATCACCCGCACTTCCCTCCATAATAAGATAACTGACAAATCCTTGACGTCTCAGGATGTTTCATATCAACAAATACCTTCTTTTAGTCAAGTTATGCCACATGCTTCTTTTTTCACTAGTTCGATTCAGCACTTCTTCATTATGCCGGCAATCTATAACTGTATAATCTATTAAATTTCGGGCATGCAGCCGTGCAAATAGTAGTACTTAGCTGACATTTCGGCGACGTATCGTTCGGCTATCTCAGAGTGAGTCGCCAGACTTTTTTTTCCTCTTTATTATTATTATTATTTCATCCCCCCTCGCCCCATGTGGGCAGGGGCGATGGGCTGGCAGCGGTACAAAAAAACCCGCCCTTCAGCCAGATGATCATGTCTCTAGCGTAGATGGTAAAAGAAAAACAAAACAAAATTATTTTAAAACGTGAAGTTAATGCGAGAATGAAAATTAATATAATGTTGTATTGATGAACTGTTTAAAAACAGCGATAGAAATGTGGACAGACAGCACAGTTAAAAAGACAAATTGCGAAATGCGGCCTTGTGTGCTCCACCGCAGTGGTACTGCGCATGGAGGACACACATGTTCGTCGGCGGCGAAGAGATGCGAGGGGCGTTTGAAAAGTCCGTGCGAAGTCCGAGAGATGGCACCACCGGCGCGTATCGAGGTCATGTTTAGTTAGTAGCATCTTTGGAAAGAAAGCACACCAAGTTTCAGCCATATTCGTCTATTTCTCTGTGTTTTGCATTCGTGTGAATCAAGAAGGTCGAGTGACTGTCAAAAAATGGACGAAAAACAATTTCATGTGGTGATACTTTATGAAAGGCAAAACGCCTCAGGAGACTAAAGAGAAGCTTTATGAACATTACGGTGACTCTGCACCTTCGATTAGAACAGTTTATAAGTGGTGTCAAAATTTTCGGAATGGCCATATGGGCACAAGTGATGCTGAACGTTCTGAACGCCCTGTGGAGGTTACAACTCCCGAATTCATTGATGACAAAAGAGCTAAGGTACGTGAGACTGCTAGTGCTGTGGGCATCTCGAATGAACGCGTACATAATATTTTGCATAAACATTTGGACATGAGGAAGCTAACCGCAAGATGGGTTCCGCGATTGCTAACGCTTGACCAAAAACGGAATCGTGTGAAGTGTTACAAGGATGGTTTGCATCTGTTCAGGAAGAATCCGCAGGACTTTAAGCGTCGCTTCGTTATTGTGGATGAAACATGGATACACTACTATACTCCTGAGACCAAACAACAATCTAAACAATGGGTTACCAAGGGAGAATCTGCACCAAAAACGGCGAAGACCATTCCTTCGGCCGGAAAGGTTATGGCGACTGTCTTTTGGGATTCGCAAGGGATAATCCTCATCGACTATCTGGGAAAGGATAAAACTGTTATAGGTGCATATTGTTCATCGTTACTGCACCGTTTGAAAACAGAGCTGCAAGACAAACGCCGGCGATTGGACCGCAAAAAAAGTCCTTTTCAATCATGACAATGCACCAGCACACACCTCAGCAGTTGTGGTCGCAAAATTATTGGAAATAGGATTGCAACTCGTTTCACATGCCCCCTATTCTCCAGGCTTGGCTCCCTCAGACTACTATTTGTTCCCCAATTTGAAGGAATGGCTGGCGGGACAAAGATTTTATTCAAACGAGGAGGTGATTGCAGCAACTAATAACTATTTTGCAGACTTGGACAATTCCTATTATTCGGAATGGATCAACAAATTAGAACAGCGTTGGACAGTCTAAAAGGAGACTATGTCGAAAAATAAAAAAGGTTTCCCCCAAACATGTACGTAGTTTTTATTTTTGCATGGGCTTCTCAAACGCTCCTCGTACCAGTACACCTGCAAACGCACAAACTGTGGCGAAAGCGTTCAGATATTTGATTCGCTTATCCTATTATATTCCCCGGTGGTAACACCTTGGCGACCTCTCTGCAATGTCTTTACACCAAGAGCCGAATTCAATGCCGTTTCCAAATTAAAACCATTACCTCTATTTATTAAATTATCGATTAGTATAATTTCTCTGGCTTCCTTGAAAATAGAATCCACGAAGGGAGAGTTGGATGTTAAAAATCTTCACGTCGTTACGCTCTGCCACAGATGACATGTCTGGCTGCAGTAAAGGTGTGCATCTTCGGTGTTCCACACACCTCTAAAGTACGGTGCGTCTTGTCTGACCTATGTATGACTCATCACAATTTCCGCAAGGAATCTGATACACCCGCATTACGGAACAATCAATTATCCTCCACAGAACCGAGTAAGCCTGCAATCTTCGTAGGGGACAGAAAGATCACCTTAAAACGGTCTTTCTCGAGAATATGGCTAATCGACGAGGAAAGAGCACACATATAAGGCAAAAACGCTCTAGATCTGAAGGTATTACTTTCTTCTTCCAGAATCACGTACTTGTATTCTAGGATTCACAATGAAGGCTCTGCGAATTTGTTGCTGGGAATATCTATCCGCTTTGAAAGTGCTCTCGGGTGTGTGAGCTCTGGTTGCAAATTATTATTATCGGATACACAGTCTATCCTGTGCAATAAGGTCTTAAGGACACCTACGAGATGTTAAGGGTGACGTCAGGTACTGGCATGTAAATACGTTTTCAATTTGAATGAAGCCTGGAGTACGACTCTTGGTGTAATTAAATTGCAGAGAAATCTTGAAAGTGTTACCGCCGCCAAATAGGTCGATAAGCGAATCGAACGCTTTCGCCACAGGTGGCGCGTATTCAAGTGTCCCTATTTGCCGCCACCAGCAACCGTGACCTGCATGTGCAGTACCGCCGCGGTGGAGCATGTATCGTTAAGGCCGCGGTTGGCACCTTGTCCTCAGTTTTGCGACTCACTCTTGAGAATGGCCGATATATCAGTTGACGCACTGGTATTTGCACGGCTGCTTGTCCGAAATTTAATGGATTATTCATTACGCCGCGAGAAGTTAAAAATGCATGTATAATGCAATTTATAACTGACAGAACTGGTTCACAGTCTTTTACACAACTATGTCGCTTTCAAAGTCTCCGTACAAATTACTTACTTTTATTGAATATCACGTTAATATTATTCAAAAAACGTTCGTAAAGTTTTATTTACCCGAAGGTAGACGGTAATTCAGAACGAATAAAGCTTTCAGAAAATGGCTCTGAGCACTATAGGACTGCTGTGGTCATAAGTCCCCTAGAACTTAGAACTACTTAAACCTAACTAACCTAAGGACATCACACACATCCATGCCCGAGGCAGGATTCGAACCAGCGACCGCAGCGGTCGTGCGGTTCCAGACTGTAGCGCCTTTAACCGCTCGGCCACTCCGGCCGGCCAGCTTTCAGACACTACTTCCCTCTCGATGTTACAGTTTCAAGATCCCCGTTGGCAGCAACAGTGGATGCACCTTCCTAACTGTGCCCAAAACACTAGAGGAAGTACAGCAGCTTGAAAGGGCACGTCTATCTCTCGCACCGCAGTGAAACGGAGTGGTCCAATTGAGCGTCTGGCTGTTGCGGACGACGCACGACTCAGCGACTTCTGAGGTCATTGTCTCGGCGCGCCGACGCACAATGGCGGCTAAGAGGCAGCGTAATCACAAACACATTAGGCGCGGGCTTGCAGGACTCTTCGTCAGACACCTGGCAATGATTTCGCATTGTTCTCTCGCGTAAGTAATCGCCGCGGCTGACGACGAAGCTTCCAGCTCCCTGGAAACACTCTGGCGCGACGTGCATTAGGTGCATTAGCTTTTGCTTCTGTGAGACGTGACGCGAAATGTACGGCAGGTCAGAAAGTCGACGTGTTCTCTCTGGCGACGGCGAACAGCAATTAACATAGCACAACATCGAAGTTACCTCCTAAGACAGCCTCTTAGTAGTAATGAATCCAATGTGAGACAAATGAAAGCGAAATAAGAGACGTTCTGTTCACTACTATTGCGAAGTCCCCGACCAGTGTTGTCTCGCTCTGTTATATGACAGTGAACGTTCCACGTAGACACGATGGACATTCCTTGTCGATACACCAACAAATCAGGCAACTCCATTAATGTTTGGTCATGGCTTCTTTCAAACACGATATCTCATTTCTACCATTCAATCACGTCTTCCTGTCTACCAATCTTATTGCGCTGATTCCATACAGCAGTGGAGCGTCACAAACCGCCTGGAACCCAATATATATGTGGGCGGTATACTTCGAACGAGTGTTCAGTCATATCAATAGCAACTTTCTCTTATAGTTGATTAGACGAATCCTGTTACGAGCGAAGTTATATGCGCTACTGTAATGAGTATCTCAACGTATTTAGCTTTGCACGCGAGTTCCGAGAATTCATAAAATATTTAAAATATTAAGATATTACGAATTTCTGCCGTAAGACGACGGCTGTTCAATAAAGAAGGATCATTATTTTTTATGTGCAAAAACCACGTCTTACTAGTTTCACTGTTGGCAATCCTGGTTCCTGCCAGTGACAGATGGACAAGCTGGGACATGTTCAGTATCGCCCACAACATCAAGGAGGTAACGCAAGATGAACAACATGCGCGGAGGAACTGTGATTTCGTCTCAACAAATCTTCGCCAGAGGCCTAAGCAATGTTACAGGAGGCCAAACGAGAGTCTGCTCTTCCCTACAGCACAGCTCGAAGATGGTTTAAATTGTTTAAAGATGAGAGACAATCAATTTCACAGGAAAGTGGACCCACCACTGCTCTTAAGAAAGAAAACATCAACACCGCTGCTGTCATCGTGAGAAACAATCGACGAATAACCTAACGAACACTTTCTGAAATACTGAAAATTTCACTGGGTGCCACTCACAAGTTGGTGACAGACAATTTACATTTAAGATGTGTTTGTAAGCACTGGGTTCCAAGACTATTGATTCCCGAACAAAAGGACATTCGAGCGAAAATCTGCATGCAGTGTAAGTTCATGTTACAGGAAGATCCGGAGATTCTTTCATCTGCAGTCACTGCTGATGAAACTTGGCTGCATCATTTTGATCCTGAGAACAAACAGCAAAGCTCAGCGTGAAAATCTCCTTTTTCACCAATCTCCAAAAGAGCAAAAGTGGTTGGTTCCGCAGGAAAAGTTGTGGTATCTCAGTTTTTGAGATTTATCAAATGGTTGATCAGCATGTTCTCCCGGCACACACACCAATAACTGAAAAATAGTGTAGAGATGATGTGAAAACTTTGGAAGTCCATATCAGGCGCAAAAGACCACATATACGGAAAACAGGCTGGATGCTACAGCACCGATAATGCGCGACCGCATATCGCAAACGCTGCTATTGAATATCTTGCACAAATCAATGTGAAGTGCATTCCTCAGCCTGCATATAGCCCGGATTGAGCCCCATGCGACTTTTCTATTACATAACGTGAAGCACGGCTCCGTAGACTGGCAGAAACACTGGGACAAATGCGTCGCTTCTAAAGGAGGCTATTTTGAGAAGGGCCATCAAAGCTATGAGGAAGAGTAAACGTACATTATCAAAAAATTATGCTCTTGCTTCATTGAACAACCATCGTATTATAAATGCAAACCAAACTGACAGTGGTACAGTAGCACTGAACCGCTATCTCATAGCCTGTTTCCATATTGCACAGCAAAGGGATTCCTGTTTACAATGAAGTGACATAAGTCACGGGATGGCGATATGCAAAATACAGATGGCAGAATGTCGCGAGCACAAGGTACAAAAGAGCAGTGCATCTGCGGAGCTGTCGCTTGTACTCAGGTGACTCGTGTGAAAAAGTTTCCGACGTGGCTATGGCCGCACGACCAGAATCAACAGACTTTGAAAGCGAAATGGTAGTTGCAGCTAGATGCATAGGACATTCTATTTCGGGATTCGTTGGGGAATTCAGTATTCCGAGACCCACAGCGTCACGAGTGTGGCGAGAATAGTACGTCTCAGGCATTACCTGTCACCACGGACAACGCAGTTGCCGACGGCCTTCGCTTAACGACCGAGAGCAGCGGTGTTTGCGTACAATTGTGAGAGTTAAAAGACAAGCAACACTGCGTGACATAAACGCAGCAATCAATGTGGGACTTACGACGAAAGTATCCGTTAGCGCAGTGCGGCGAAATGTGGCGTTAAGGGGCTATGGCAACAGATGATCGACGCGAAATTGGCTATGGCAGCAGACGACCGACGCGAGTGCCTCTGGTAACAGCGCGGCGTCGGTTGGGCCCTGGAAGACTGTAGAACCGTGGCCTGGACGGATAAGACCCGGTTTCAGTTGATGAGAGCTGGATGGAAGGTTTCGAGTCTGGCGCAAAAAGCCATGCCCCCAGGGAGTTGTCAACAAGACACAGTGCAAGCTGGTGATGGCTCCATAACGGTGTGGACTGCGTTCTCCGGTCCAACTGAACCGATCATTGACTGGAAATAGTTATGTTTGCCTCTTTGGAGACCATTTGCAACCTCTCATGGGCTTCATGTTCCCCTACAACGACGGAACTTCCAAGGATGACTATGCGCTATATCATTGAGCCACAGTTGTTCGTGATTGGTTTGAAAAACATTCTGGACAATTCAGGCGAATGATCTGGCCACCCAGACCGCCCGACATGAATACTATGGAACATTTTAGCTAGCATGGCTCAATATTTCTTTAGGGGACTGCCAACGACTTGTTGAGTCCGTGATAAAGCGCTATGCTTGGCCAAAGGAGGTCCGACAGGATATTAGGAGGTATCCCATGAGTTTCTTCATCTCTGAGTAACATTATGATGGTGGTGAAACGTGCATCGCAGCCATTTCCTCCATCTTCCAACCACAACGGGAGGACTGACTTTCGTTTCCCGCTGTTCCGTTTCCATCACTTGTGGACACCGTTATCTCACTTGTGACAGTACTTTTACAGTTCAAGGATAAATGAATGTTGAATACATTTTTTTATTTCCTAATAATTTATGAAGAGCTAACTGTCAAAGAAAAAAAAAAGAGTTCAGTGGGGGCTGTCAGATGCGTTGCTATCTCAATAGCTCAGATTATTTCTTCGAAAGACAGAAAGCTTAAATTTTCAATGCGCCTTTCGCTCCCACACCGCCGGAAAAAAAAACTAGTACACCTGGAAAGATGACGTAGATTTTGATCTGTTTACGACATATGCCATGTGTGGAATATTAGACGTACTGATAATGGTTTCAACGTTGTCCGCCAACAGATAGCCCTAATTTAATGGAATAGTTACCAGAGCGCCATCTGTGTTTACCATTTCAAAGGGAACGCTCACAGCCAGAAAGCCAAGTGTGGTGCAAACGTGTGGACCAAGCAGGAACCCATGCCACAAAGACGCACTCGTGCTTTCTACAGCCATCTGAGCGAGTCTGAAAGGGGTCAAACTGTGGCCTTCTGAGTGGCGAGATCGTCCTTCCGGAGAATTGCCACACAGACTGGACATGCTGCGTCAGTTGTGCAACGATGTAGTCACGTGAACGTTCTCAAAATCGTACTCAAGGTTCTAGACGTCCACGCAGCACAGACGCCCGTCAGGATCGTCATATTGTAAGAGCAGCAGTGGCAGGTCGTATAATACAACTACCAGAGCACAGATAAGAGGGCTTGTGAGCCCAGACAAGTCAACACGAACTGTTGTGAGCTGTTTATTAACAGCGGGGCTATGATCACGCACTTTTCTGCCTCGCCTTCCATTCACGCCGCAACGTCGACGTGTACTGCTCACCTGCTGCCGACAGAGGATCACTTGGAAGATGAAATGGCACGCCGTGGTCTTTAGCTATGAAAGCAGATTCTGCCTGCAAACAAGCGATGGTCACGTGCGCGTACGGCGTAGACCCAGTGAGCGCTGTCTCGTAGAGTACATTCGACCAAGACACCTTGGCCTCACCTTAGGCTTTATGGTCTGGGGTACGATACCCTATAACTCTCCTTCACCTTTGGTATTCCTGGAGAGGACGCAAACCAGCGCTCGGTACGAGCAGACTGTTGCTAGTAGACCCGTTGTTTTGCTGTTCTTGCAGCAGGAAAGTGATATGTTATTCCGACAAGATAATGTTCGCCCACACGCTGTCCCTAAATTCAAACGTTCTCTCGAAGACTTCCCTGGCCAGCACGATCTCCGGACATGTCTCCAATCGAGCATGCGTGGGATGTGACGGGACGAGATGTGTGACTGTCAACCAACAAATCTTACAGAATTACGTGAACAGATTGAGCAGACGTGGAATAACGTATCCCAGGGCAGTATTCGCCACGTGTACGATCGATTGGATGCCAGTCAGCGCCTGCGTTGCCGCCTGTCGAGGCTACAACACATACTGATATAGGTGTTTCAGCATGTGTTGATGCCTGCTACCTCACAATCGCTTGTTCTATTGACCTGTAAATGTAATCATTTCATGTATTCCGTATGGACTGTTGCAAACAAAAACTCTTGAGTGAATTGGAAACCTTTCGGAGGGTGTACTTTCTTTCTGGCCGTGATATTCACAGCAACCGTGTGCAGACGAATGACAGAAGTAAACGATCCGGTGCCTCTCCTCAGAGCCAAGTCAAACTACGTGGGAGGCGTCAATCAATCTAGAGGCGGAGCCGAGTTCCTGGCAGATGGCGCGGCAGCTGGCGCCTGTCCACGACGCAATGAGGGGAATGTTAATTAAGCAGTTCCAGCAGGCGGATATGAATGGGGCGCGAGGTGAGGCGCCCGCCGCCCGACGCCACTAATAGAGACGGCCGCGACGCCACAGATAAGGCGGCCGTCCTGTTTGTATGACAATGGCCAAGGTGAGCAGGAGCGGCCCGGGGCAGACGCTATCGCGGGGGGCCGCGCCCGGCCCACCACCAGGGAACCTCGCGCCCACAGACCCCTGCCACTACCTGTGGGGCCCAGCCTACCCTGGCGTCTCAATAGCGGCGACTACCGCGACGCTCCTGTCACCTGCAACGTCACAATCGTCTTACTCATTGGTCCTACTTTATTCAGCAGCCCGAAAAAAAATATGACCTGTAACGTACACAGACTATCTGCATACTGTCTAGCAACAGTCTTGTAACGATTTTTTTAAATTGTAATTATCGGTCTCAGTTCTCACAAACAGTTTCATTACCGTTCTCGAATTCTGTCGTATCTCAGACGCATTATCCTTCTACTCATCTGATGACGCAGAATCTTTTTACCTGCTTTGGTCCTCCGTCTGATGGACGAACGCTAGGCGATACCCCTCAGTATTAACATCATGGACTTGGTGGAAGACAGGGGGTTCCTAACACGCTGTCGGGTATCAGACGAACGTAGAAGGGGTGACTGCCTCTTGTCGCGATAAAAGTATTAGTAAGAAGTCGGTAGGTAGAAAGAAGAGAATTTACTCGGGATTCTGGGATTTTTTCAGTGGGTATTAATTATGTATCTATTTACGTGCAATTCATGATTTTTTTTATACAATAGAAAATCAGAGAGAGCTGGGGAAGGCAATATGAAAAAAGATTCAGAACTCACTAATCGCAGTATGAAACACCCCCCCCCCCCTCCCGCCTAGTACGCCACCTTAGCTGCGTGGTCAGCGAGTCGCAGCAGACCAGAGTTCGATTCCCGGCCGGGACGGAGATTTCTCCACTCGGAGACTGGGTATTGCATTGTCATCATCACTTTCTAATCATCGAGATTCAAGACGCCAAATGTGTCGTCAGCTGAAAAAACTTGCATCTCGGTAGCTGAATTTACCCTGATGGCGACTCCCAGCGATTGATGCCATTAGATCATTTTACTTTTTCAGCATAAAGCACTACAGCACACAGCGCAAAATTAGGCCAGTACCTACCCAGCGTACGGCAACGTCTCGCCGCTTCTACTGATGTCCATCAGAGGACGAAAGTTTCTCGCATCTGTTGTGGGTGAACACAGGATAGTCGATATCTGCACAAGCTCCATAATTTAAGTCCACAGGCCTTACGCTACCTCTTCTCCCGGTCGTAAATCAGCCGGACTGTCCAAGATCATACTGCCGATGACTAACAATCCTTGTCACCACAAACAATACTGAACCCATTCTCTAGCCTAATTCAGAGTAGGTCCTTTTGTACCTCTCGAATGACGTGGATCTTCCTCTGACGTCAACTTTCTAATGAGTTGTTAAATGCGTATAAATTTCCTGCTTCATCCATCCTGTAAGCAAAGCTCTGTGTTCTATGGCCGATAGCTAAGTACATATTGGCCATTACATGTTATCTCTGACTGAATAATCCGCTTCTGCCGCGAGTAAGCGCTACTTTTAGCTCCCTTATACGGCCAAGAATTGACACACTTCATGAACACAGAGAAATGATATGCTTTAACATTCCACATAGCATACATTAACAATATATGGCTATTTACCTATATACGACACTTCTTAAAAAGTTATTATCAGATGATTTGCACATGTTAATTAATAGCTCCTACAGTGAACAGGACAGAAGAAGAGGTACTAAGTAAGGAATTCAGATCATCTGATGATGACTAAGCAGTTCAAACCGGCAGTGAAACTATTTGTATTATCCTTGACTGAATAATACAATAAAATAAATGAATAACGGTTAGCTATGGCGGTAATAGCCGGACCACGCCAACTTAATTATTTGATATTGCTCGATAGCAGAACAGATATAACCTCTGTGAGTTGAGACAGCATATGGTAAAGGATCTCTGGGCTCAACAATGAGTTTTACGATGGATTATCTTTGCGCGCGCGCCAGCGTTGCAGTAATTTGTGGATTCTTCAAGTGTGGTCGATCGCGAACATTCGGTCGGATGAAGAATTCGGTAGAAAGCCGAGCAGTGTACTGAATTTTACGGTCGCATGTCCGAAGGATGTTGAACGGCAATTCGAAAGTACAGAATGTCGCGCAAGACTGAAGCATTCTTGAAAGTCATTGTTTCATTCTTATCTTGTTGGCATTATTTCGGTACTACAATTTCGTAGAAATTTTTCTGTCTTTCAAATCATTTGTCAGAATACGGAATACTGATGTTGGGGAAAACCCCGTGGCTACAGAGAATTTCTCACAAGTCGCACTGCGATCTTCTTTAAGGGCATCTGCCACAAGTTTCGCACTTCCTTCATCCTTTGACGTTTTTGGCCTTCCGGGTCTTGGTCTTGTGCTCATACAGCCACCAAGAAGACGGTTGACCCAATATGAAACTGTACTAAGGTCCACCGTTAACTTACGACAAACTTCCCTTAACGCATTGTGTATTTCTGGTTTTCTTTTTTTGTGTGTGTGCATATAGTTACAATCTTGATGAACGACCTCTGGTCTGGTCACAGTATCCGAGACACCTGCAGGGCCCATTTGTACCTCTCGTCAATTTTATGTTAGATTGCAGAGCGAAAAAAAAAAGAAGAAAGACACGTGCTTCTTCCTAAAGGTCATTGTTGTTGCATCAAACAATCCACAGTAATATCATCCCGCGCATTACTTATGAAATGTCCCCCGCACCTTAAAGGCAAGTTCTGGACGACGGGTAGCGTGTTTATTGGGCTTTTCGTCGACCTTTTTTCAATTGCGGAGTTCGCGTCCGCCAATCTACTGTAACCAGAACCGGAATGCCCAGTACACATGCATTTAACTACCGGCTCAATAGAGAACGCCAGCAAGTGGCGTGCCACTGTACGATTAAGTTGTTTCTGAGTTGCAGTCTGAGCAGACCACTAAATACACGGATGTAATCAGTGGCGTTGCAGCCCTGCAAATGACACGAAACTGCACTCCAGGAGTGCCGACAAGTTCACTTCGAAATAAAGTCGTTACCAGACAACGTCTGTATGCACCACGAATACATGCGATGCAGTAATGAGACGTTCACGAGGTGCACTCAAGTGCAGCCCGGTGGCCGCGTGCATTCGTCGAGTCCGCCTGCAGTCAGCGCAGCGGCACAGGAGCAAACGGGTTGACCGAGGGCCACGCGCCGGTTTTTGCATTCCGGTCGCAGCCGGCAGATAACAGTAATTAGAGGCTGCACGGCGAGAGTGTACGCGCGGCATACGGCGGCCGCGGCTCCACACGGGGGACGCCCCGCGGGCGCAGTGCGGTGAGACGCGAGCCGTTTATCGGCACGGGCGGAGGGAGCGCCTTGCAGCCGAGCAGGTTAACTAGACGGCAATTGCGCCAGGACCGAAAATACGCTAATGGTCGTTGCGCTGCGCCGAAGCCGGCAATTACTGCGTCCCGACACGCGCGTCCGCCTAATGCGACGTAATGCGTGTCGCGCGGCGGCCACGCACAGGCGGGCGAGCCGCAGACTTCCCAGAAGACGGCAATCACGGCATCAGGTGGCGCCCGGCCCGGTAATTGCAGGCTGCGACTTCAATTACGGCTCTCGGTTACCGAGGGCAAAAATACGCCGGCCGCAGCAGCCGCCACACGCGACAGCCGTGCCGGGGGACCGGGCACTTGGCAGGCCTCGCAGATGTCGCATCGCCTTCCACGCGGAGGATACCCGCCACTGCTACAGGTGGAGTGGCACGCCAAACTCCAGAGCCTTCGAAAATGACCATTAAGCACAGTTACCAAACTTACTGCGAGTAGTTTCCGAGCACAGAGGAACTAGACAAGGTTACATGTACATATACAATACACCTTAAATGCTGTAGCGAATCCTACACCCTTATCTACAAAATTATCTGGGCGTCCGTATAAACCAGGGCCGGCCGCCGTGTGTCAGGCTTCATCCGCGAAGGATATTTGTGCCGCCTGTGGGCCAAGGCCTGGCCTGACTCGTCTTTGCTCGGTCCTCCTCGGAAGTATCCGGAACGACACGACAATTCATTTTGTACCTATTGCGGTGAAGCAACATTCGGTTGCACAACACTCTTCAGTTCGGCGGAATGGTGCCGTCAGCGCTGTTTACCCTTCGTTATTTGTACGTGATATGAAGGTCCTGTGGCTGTTTGCACAAAAGACGCAGCCTCCCCCCTTCCCCACCCCGTTTAACAATATACTGGGTGATCAAAAAGTCAGTATAAATTTGATAACTTAATAAACCACGGAATAACGTAGATAGAGAGGTAAAAGTTGACACACATGCTTGGAATGACATGGGGTTTTACTAGAACAAAAAAAAAAGTTCACAAAATGTCCAACACATGGCGCTGGACAGCAAAACTGCTACCGTGACGGGTGAGAGGTACGCCGATATGTTACAGAATCGCATCATCCCCAGCCTGGCTGATAAACACCTGCTGGAACGTACGATGTTTATGCAGAATGGCGCTCCACCCCATACTGCTAGACGCGTGAAAAATCTCTTGCGCGCGTCGTTTGGTAATGATCGTGTGTTGAGCCGCCACTATCGTCATGCTTGGCCTCCCAGGTCCCCAGACCTCAGTCCGTGCTATTATTGGCTTTGGGGTTACCTGAAGTCGCAAGTGTATCGTGATCGACCGACATCTCTAGGGATGCTGAAAGACAACATCTGACGCCAGTGCCTCAACATAACTCTGGACAGGCTTTACAGTGCTGTTCACAACATTATTCCTCGACAACAGCTATTGCTGAGGAATGATGGCGGATATATTGAGCATTTCCTGTAAAGAACCTCATCTTTGCTTTGTCTTACTTTGTTATGCTAATTATTGCTATTCTGATCAGATGAAGCACCATCTGTCGGACATTTTTTGAACTTTGTTTCTTTTTTTTTGTTCTAATAAAACCCCATGTCATTCCAAGCATGTGTGTCAATTTGTACCTCTCTATGTACATTATTCCGTGATTTATTCAGTTTTCAAATTTATACTGACTTTTTGATCACCCGGTATTTTATGCAGTCGCATAAAAGACGGGTTCTGCAATTCTGCTACGAAACGACATTACAATACCATGTAGAGAGGATTTGAAGATTTAGTTGACAATGAAAGAGCAAGAAATTACAACAATCGACAGACGGGATTCAATATTCTGCACATCAAGAAGCACTCTGTGTTAAATTTGCGGGCATGGAATACGAGAAGAAATTGGTGGTAAGACAGTAAAATTTATGAAATCGCACGCGTTATTCTACTGTCTGTTGCAAGAGTCTTCAACTGGGCTGAATGAAGAATATGGAGACTTTATACACCACTGTAAAGCACGTTGGTTAAGTCAAGGGGCATGCCTGGAAAGGATTTTTCGGTTTACATCTGGCTATTGTTGAATTTATGAAGGAAAAAGGAGTGCAGGAACTAAATTTAGAACGTCCGGAATGGATTGCAGAGCTCGCATTTTATGCAGATTTGACTGCACACTGCCCACACTATGACATAACAAGGTGAAGAACCACTTCTTCCACATTTGATGATGGGATCCAGAAGAAGAAAATCGCACTGTCGAAGAGACACATTCGGACAAAACCAGTCCAGTTCCCTGACTTCACTTGTGTGAAAGACAACTACAGGTTTGCAGAACTCCTTGTGGCCTTGAAAGAATTATAAGGATAGTTTCCTATGAGGGCAATGGCAATCTGTTTTCGAGACCGTTTGCTGTTTCAGCTGAAAGTGCCCCTACACACGTGCAGTTGTAAGAGACTGATTACACAATGTAATACCCGTTTTAAAGATAAATCCCTTTGGCGTTAAAACTGTCCACGACATCTACATTGCTTTCGTCAAGAAGCGTTTCCCCTTCTCCATAATGAGACTGCAGAAATGCTACCATATTTCGGCGAACATAATGTGTGCCTGAAAGACGTTTTCAAAAAAATGGTTCAAATGGCTCTGAGCACTATGGGACTCAACATCTTAGGTCATAAGTCCCCTAGAACTTAGAACTACTTAAACCTAACTAACCTAAGGACATCACACACACCCATGCCCGAGGCAGGATTCGAACCTGCGACCGTAGCAGTCCCGCGGTTCTGGACTGCAGCGCCAGAACCGCTAGACCACCGCGGCCGGCAGACGTTTTCAATTCATGGGCCCCTGCAGTGCGACTGTATTGGCATTTCGATGCGGCGCGTTCGCACTTGGCCCCTCTTCGCGCTCAGAAAGTGTGGCGTGGCAGTGGGAGCAAATGTGCAACGAGGCTGAGCGCCGTAACTGTTTGAGAGCCAAATTCTTGGCCACTGCCGATATAAACTGATTTAGAATAATGGTTGCCAAACTTTTTCGGACCATTGTCCATTATCGAAATTAGATCATCAATACCTACAAAACGAGTTTAGCACTTAATTAAACTTCAGGCTGAAAAAAAATCAAGATAGCAGGATTAAAATATAGGAATCGAAAAATTATCTAGAACTTACGCAGATACCAGGCTACATTCATAAAAAAACTAAGAACATGAAAGGAAGGAACAACTGAGAAGGGAGCGAGAGCCCCTTGTTACTCAATCTCTACAGGGAGCAACCAGTAAAACCAAAGTAACATTTGGAAAGGAAATTATTAAGTTCAGTGTGATTAAAAACTTTGAGATTTGTCAATGACATTGTAATTCTGACAGACATGACTTCTTGCAATAGCAGTTGAACGGAATGGATAATATTTTGGAAAGGCTATAAGATGAATATCAACAAAATTTAAAAAAAAAGGTCATGGAGTTCAGGCAATTAAGTCAAATAATTCCGATGAAATATCGGAAAATGAGACACTACAAACAGTACAGGAGTTCTGATGTTTGAGCATCAAAATAACAACATAGCTGACGACTGCCTAATATAATTTAAAAAAACGGTTATACACTGAAGCGACTAAGAAACTGGTATATGCAATGTATTCAAATATAGAGATATGTAAACAGGCAGAATAGGGCGCTGCGATCGGCAGCGCCTATATAAAGCAAGAAGTGTATGGCGCAATTGTTAGATCGATTACTGCTGCTACGATGGCAGGTTATCAAGATTTAAGTGAGTCTGATCGTGATGTTACAGTCGACGCACGGGCGATGGAACACAGCACCTCCGAGATAGAGATGAAGTGTGGATTTTCCGGTACGACCGTTTCAAGGGTGTACCGTAAATATCAGGAATCTGGTAAAACATCAAATCTCCCACATCGATGTGGCCGGAAAAAGATCCTGCAAAAACAGGGCAAACGATGACAGAAGAGAATCGCTCAACATCACAGAAGTGCAACCCTTCAGTAAATTGCTGCAGATTTCAATGCTGACCCATCAACAAGCGTCATCGTGAAAATCATTCAATGAGACATCATCGATATGAGCTTTCGGAACAGAAAGCCCACTCGTGTACGCATGATTACTGCACGGCACAAAGCTTTATGCATCGCCTCGGTCCGTCAACACCGACAATCGGCTAACTAGTTAACAGGCACTAAATCAAATCGGAGAGAAAAGACATCTGTAGCAAAACTTGAATTTAGTAACGGATTGTTTCATAGAAAGTGTCCGGAGCGATGACGGAACAGTTAATGTGGAGGGAAGCTAGTGGGATAAAAACTGTACAGGGAGATGACAGCTTCACTATAGCAATAAGTTTAAAAAGGATGCAAGTTGTACAGTTAATGGAGAGATGGAGAGGACTACACAGGGCAGACTTGCGTGCAGAATTGCATCAATAACTAAATTTTAGTTAATGTTCAAACACACAAAACTGCAAATTTCTATAGATGCTCTATTAATAACGATCAATGAAACTGTGGTGTTTTCTTTATACAGCCACCAAAAAAAGTTTTGCATCACCTCGGTTCCGAGAGTTCTGGAACATGTACAGAAAATTGGAATAGAGATCAACATAAACATCATTTCCGCTCTTTTTATTGCTCATGAAAACCACACATTGCATGTTGTACCACCATACAACGAGACCTTCAGAGGTGGTGGTATACACCGGTACCTCTAATACCCAGTAGCACGACCTCTTGCACTGATGCATGCCTGTATCTACAAGTTCATCAAGGCACTGTTGGTTTTTTTTTTTTTTTGTGGTTTTAGGGCGCAAAACTTCTATGGTCATTAGCGCCCAGCCCGTGACGTAGAAAACAGGAAAAAAACGAAATTTAAAATCAGCAGCAATGGGAACAAAGTCATAAAATTTGAGAAACTAAAGGCAGAAGGAATGCTTAAAAATCCACTATAGAAAGGGGGTGGTTGTCCCCCAAAAAAAAGGCTTCAAATGACTGACGTCATTTCACTGTCACTAATAAACTGTAGAACGCGGTCAGCTGAGCGCGTGTCATCTGCTAAAATCGACGATAGATCAGGCGATAGCTGTAGACGGGAGCGTAACGGATAAAAATAGGGGCATTCAATTAAAAGGTGTCTGACCGTCCACGGCTGAGAGCAGTGGGGACAGAATGGGGGAGGATCACCGCTTAAAAGATGTCGATGACTAAAAAGACAGTGCCCTATCCGGAGTCTAGCTAAAATTACCTCCTCCCGACGACGCGTTCGGGAGGAAGAGGTCCATGCGCAAGGAAGGGCTTTCACTTCCCGCAATTTATTATGGGGAAGTGTTGACCAATGCGCATGCCATAAATGAGCAACTTGGCGACATAAACCGCTCCGTAGATCGGTAAACGGAAGAGACTGAATAGCTGGCCGAGGAAGAGAGACTGCAGCCTTGGCCGCTATATCGGCCGCCTCATTTCCACAGATACCAGCGTGTCCCGGGAGCCAGAGGAACGCCACTGAGACGCCCCCCAGGTGGAGCAAGCGCAGACAGTCCTGAATCCGGTGGACCAGAGGGTGCACAGGGTAAAGAGCTTGGAGACTTAGGAGAGAGCTGAGAGAATCTGAGCAGATTACGTACTGTATCCGCTGATGGCGGCGGATGTAGTGGACAGCCTGGAGAATAGCGTAAAGCTCCGCAGTATAAACCGAACACTGGTCGGGAAGCCGAAAGTGATTTGGGGTGTCGCCAACAATATAGGCACTCCCTACACCTAACGATGTTTTCGAGCCATCGGTGTAAATAAACGTGGCTTCCGTCATTTGTGCACATAGAGCAGCAAATGCCCGACGGTAAACAAGTGTAGGGGTACCATCCTTGGGAAATTGACAGAGGTCTCTGAGCAAGTCGATCCGGGGACGGAGCCAAGGCGGCGCTGTACCCCAAGTTGTCAAGAAGGTTTTAGGAAAGCGGAAGGAAAGAGAATGGAGCAGTTGACGGAAGCGGACTCCCGGGGGTAGTAGGGAGGAGGAGCGGCCTGCATACCCGACATCAAAGGAGGCGTCGAAAAAAAGGTCATGGGCCGGATTAGCAGGCATGGAAGACAGATGGCTAGCATAACGACTCAGAAGGACTGCCCGCCGATTGGATAGCGGAGGTTCAGCAGTCTCAGCATAAAGGCTTTCCACAGGGCTGGTGTAAAAAGCTCCAGACACTAAACGTAATCCACGGTGGTGGATAGAGTCGAGACGCCGAAGAATAGACGGCCGAGCAGAGGAGTAGACTATGCTTCCATACTCCAATTTCGAGCGCACTAAGGCGCGATAGAGGCGGAGAAGGACCACTCGGTCCGCTCCCCAAGAGGTGCCATTCAGGACACGGAGGGTGTTAAGGGAACGCAGACAGCGAGCCGAAAGATAGGAAACGTGGGAGGACCAGCACAGTTTTCTGTCAAACATAAGACCCAAGAATTTAGCGACGTCGGAAAACGGAAGGTTGACAGGACCTAGATGTAAGGAGGGCGGAAGAAACTCCTTACGTCGCCAAAAATTAACACAAACGGTCTTACTGGGTGAGAAACGGAAGCCGGTTTCGATGCTCCACGAGTGGAGGCGATCGAGACATCCTTGAAGACGTCTTTCAAGAAGGCTGGTCCGTTGAGAGCTGTAGTAGATCGCAAAATCGTCCACAAAGAGGGAGCCCGAGACATCAGGAAGGAGACAATCCATAATTGGATTAATGGCGATGGCAAACAGTACAACACTCAGCACGGAGCCCTGGGGTACCCCGTTTTCTTGGGAGAAAGTACGGGAGAGAGTAGTGTTCACCCGCACCCTAAATGTGCGCTCTGCCATAAATTCGCGAAGAAAAAGGGGCAGCCGGCCTCGAAAGCCCCAAGAGAACAGTGTGCGGAGGATGCCTGTCCTCCAACAGGTATCGTATGCTCTCTCCAGATCAAAAAATATTGCTACCGTTTGGCGTTTCCGGAGGAAATTGTTCATGATATAAGTGGAGAGAGCAACAAGATGGTCAACGGCAGAACGATGTCGTCGGAATCCGCATTGGGCTGGTGTTAAAAGACTGCGGGATTCCAGCCACCAAGCTAAACGGTAATTCACCATACGCTCCAAAACCTTACAGACACTACTCGTGAGAGAAATGGGGCGATAGCTAGAGGGGAGATGTTTGTCCTTTCCAGGTTTCGGAACGGGGACGACAATAGCTTCCCGCCATCGCCTGGGAAAGGTACTGTCGGTCCAAATTCGATTATAAAGGCGAAGGAGGTAACGCAGGCTATGGGTTGACAAATGCAGCAACATTTGGACATGGATACCATCCGGTCCTGGGGCGGAGGAGCGAGAAGAAGAGAGTGCATGTTGGAGTTCGCGCATGGAGAAAACAGTATTGTAGCTTTCGCGATTTTGAGAGGAGAAAGCAAGATGTCGCACTTCCGCTGCACGTTTCTTCGGGAGAAACGCTGGCGGGTAATTTGAAGAGCTCGAAATCTCAGCAAAGTGCTGACCCAATGAGTTAGAAATTGCGACGGGGTCCACTAAGGTATCATGCGCGACAGTGAGCCCAGAGACCGGGGAGAAACTAGGCGCGCCTGAGAACCGTCGAAGCCGACTCCAAACTTCCGAGGAGGGAGTGAAGGTGTTATATGAGCTAATAAAGAATTGCCAGCTTGCCTTCTTGCTATCGCGGATGACGCGACGGCATCGCGCACGGAGCTGCTTATATCGGATACAGTTGGCCAAAGTTGGATGGTGACGGAAAATGCGAAGAGCACGTCGCCGCTCACGTATTGCGTCACGGCATGCCTCGTTCCACCAAGGAACTGGGGGGCGCCGGGGCAATTCGGAGGTGCGTGGTATTGAACGTTCCGCAGCTGTGAGAATAACGTCGGTAAAATGTGTGACCTCATCGTCGACGCTGGGAAAGCGACGGTCATCGAATGTCGCTAGAGACGAAAAAAGTGTCCAATCGGCTTGGGCAAACTTCCGGCGTCGCGAGCGCATATATGGCAGTTGAGGCTGCAGTCGAAGAACACATGGAAAGTGGTCACTCGAGTGTGTATCATCAAGGGCGAACCATTCGAAGCGCCGAGCTAGCGGAACAGTACCGACCGCAAGGTCCAAATGAGATAAATTTGCCGTGGAGGCAGACAAAAATGTGGGGACCCCAGTGTTGAGGCAGACTAGATCCGCTTGGTGGAAGACGTCTAGCAATAGTGAGCCACGTGGACAAGGATGTGGAGATCCCCAAAGCGGGTGGTGGGCATTGAAGTCCCCAGCCAGCAAATAGGGGGGTGGAAGCTGATCAAGAAGATGAAGGAGATCATCTCGTGCCAGTGGTGTAGACGATGGAATGTATACCGTACATAGAGAGAACGTGTATCCAGAAAGGGAAAGACGGACGGCGACAGCTTGGAAGGAACTGTTTAAGGGGATTGGGTGATGATGGAGAGTATCATGGAGCAGAATCATGAGTCCTCCATGGGCTGGAGTGCCTTCAACAGAGGGGAGGTCATATCGGACGGACTGAAAATGAGGGAGAACAAAGCGGTCATGGGGACGCAGCTTTGTTTCCTGAAGACAGAAGATAACCGGCGAGTAGGATCGTAAGAGGATCGACAATTCATCCCGATTGGCGCGAATGCCGCGGATATTCCAGTGGATAATGGACATAGGGTGAACAGAAAATGGAGGAACGTGACCAAGGGTGCTGTCAACTCAACGACTGCTCAGAGCTTGCGACCGACAGCATGGAATGGCATTCAGTCGAAGGCAGAAGATCCTGATCCATAGGTTGGTCAGGAGCAGCTCCTGCCACCAACGATCGGCCAGTTGACCGGCCACCAGCAGTGCGCCTCGGCGACACAGAAGATGGCCGAGGGCGATTTCCGCCTGGTGGTGCTGTAGTTGGGACACGCCTTGGCGGAGAAGGAGAGGAACTGTGTTTCTTCGTAGCCTTCTTGGAGGTATGGTGTTTAGATGAAGGAGGAACCGATGGTTGTGAAGTTGCAGTACGTAAAAACTCTTCACGAGAATGCTCTTTTTTCGAAGACTTGGCGTCTGACTTTTGGGCTCGAGATTTAGCAGAACCCGACGAAGGGTGAGCCATAGAGTGGGCAGGCGAAAGTGGTGAGGTTGAACGGGCGATCTTTGCGCTGGCCGATCTGACGACCGTGGTACTAAATGTGAGGTCGCAAGTCTGCGTGGCCGCCTCCTTTGTTGGCCGAGGAGAAGCAAGGACAGTGCTGTATTTTCCTTTCTGAGGCACGGTGGGCTGTCAACTGCCGAGTAACTTTCGAGCAGCAAAGGTCGACACCTTTTCCTTCACTCTTATTTCCTGGATGAGCTTTTCATCCTTAAAAACGGGGCAATCTCGAGAGGAAGCAGCGTGGTCACCCATACAGTTGATGCAGTGAGGGGATGGAGGTGGACAAGCACCCTCATGGGCATCCTTGCCACACGTAACACATTTGGCCGGATTGGAACAGGACTGGCTGGTGTGATTGAACCGCTGACATCGATAGCAACGCGTAGGGTTTGGGACATAAGGCCGAACTGAAATTATCTCATAGCCTGCTTTGATTTTTGATGGGAGTTGAACTTTGTCAAATGTCAAGAAGACAGTGCGGGTTGGAATGATGTTCGAGTCAACCCTTTTCGTAACCCGATGAACAGCGGTGACGCCCTGGTCAGACAGGTAGTGCTGAATTTCTTCGTCAGACAATCCATCGAGAGAGCGTGTATAAACGACTCCACGCGAGGAATTTAAGGTACGGTGCGGTTCCACCCGGACAGGGAAGGTGTGGAGCAGAGAAGTACGCAGCAATTTTTGAGCCTGGAGGGCACTGTGTGTTTCTAACAACAGGGTACCATTCCGTAATCTGGAACAAGACTTTACAGGACCCGCAATTGCGTCGACACCTTTCTGAATAATGAAAGGGTTGACCGTGGAAAAGTCGTGACCTTCGTCAGACCGAGAAACAACAAGGAACTGTGGCAACGATGGAAGAACCGTCTGTGGCTGAGACTCAGTGAACTTACGTTTGTGAGCAGACATAGTGGAAGGTGAGGAAACCATTGCGGAAGAATCCCCCATGATTACCGGCGTCTCCGATGGCGCGCTCCTCCCTTGTGGGGGCCCTCACCGAGGGCACACCCGCCTTAGGTGATTGTTCACACCTCAGGTCACACCTCCCGACAAACGGACGGAGGGACGAATCGGCACTTTCGGAAGGTATCAGCTCGGGTAATCACCCCTCCCTGGGCCTGGCCGTTACCAGGGGGTACGTACGTGTCCTACCTGTCTACCCGGGGCGGGGAATTACGCGTTACCCCGTCACTGGCTACGCAAGGAAGTGCGTGGGTCGGCCTTCAGACACGCACAGGGAGGAAGAAAGAGACAGGGAAAGGAAAGAAGAGAGGTCTCAAACGCCGCAGCGGAGAAAAGGGTAAAGAGAAGAGGTAAAGAGAAGAGGTAAGGAAAAGAGAAGGACGAAGAAAGATGAAGACATACAAGCAAGGAAGGCGAAGAGTGCGGTACATTTACAAGCGTCCGTCTCCGGACGTAGGCACAAACCATACTCCCCAGAGGGGGAGAAGGGGAAGGAAAGAGCCAGAGGTGAGGGGGGGGGGGGGCGAAGACGGGGGATGGGGAAGGATACGGAAAGGGAAGGTATGCAGCCCGGAAAGGAAGGAAGGCCACATTAGCTCGGGGTCCCGTGCTCGCTACACACGTATCCACAAAAGAGTTGTGGATCCCCTGGGGGGGCACTGTTGGTGCAGATTGTCCCACTCGTCAACGGCGATTCGGCGTAGATCCCTCAGAGTGGTTGGTGGTCACGTCGTCCATAAATAGTCCTTTTCAATGTATCCCTGGCATGTTCCATAGGGTTCATGTCTGCAGAACATGCTGGCCACTCTAGTCGAGTGACGTCGTTATCCTGAAGGCAGTCATTCACAAGATGTGCACGATGGGACATCGAATTGTTGTCCAATACGCTGCCGATATGGTTGCACTATACGTCGGAGGATAGCATTCACGTATCGTACAGCCGTTACGGCGCCTTCCATGTCCACTAACGGCATACGTCGGCTCCACATAATGCCATCCCAAAACATCAAGGAACCTCCACCTTGCTGCACTCGCTCGACAGTGTGTCTAAGGCGTTTAGCCTGACCGAATTGGCAACAAACAGGTCTCCGACGATTGTCTGATTGAAGGTATATGCGACACTCATCGGTGAAGAGAACGTGATGCTAATTCTGAGCGGTCCATTCGGAATGTTGTTGGGTCCATCTGTACCGCTCTGCGTGGCGTCGTGGTTGCAATGGACGTCGGGAGTGAAGTTGCGCGTCATGCAGCCTATTGCGCACAGTCTGAGTCGTAACACGACGTTCTGTGACTGCACGAAAAGCATTATTCAACATGGTTGCTGTCAGGGTTCTTCTGGGCCGTAATCCGTAGGTATCAGTCATCCACTGCAGTAGTAGCCCTTGGGCGGTCAGATGAAGTTATGTCATGGACAGTTCCTGTCTCTCTGTATCCCCACGTCCAAACTACAACGATTCGAGACGACTGGACACTTCCCTTGTTAGGAGCCCTCCCTGGCACAAAGTAACAATGCGGACGCTATCTAACAGCGGTATTTACCGTCAAGGCATGGTTGAACTACAGACAACACGAGTCGTGTATCCCCTTCCTGGTGGAATCACTGGAACTGTTCGGCTGTCGGACCCTCACCGTCTACTAGGCTCTGCTCATGCATGGTTGTTTGCAACCACTGGCGGGTTTAGCGACATCTCTGAACAGTCAAAGGGACAGTCTGTGATACAATATCCACAGTCAGCGTCTGTCTTCAGGAGTTCTAGGAACCGGGGTGAAGCAAAACTTTTTTCGATGTGTGTATCTGGTTTGATCTCTACCAACAGCAGAAAATCCACTTTGACGCGTGTATGCTGAGGCAAAGGGAATTAGTATTTTTCACCCTTTTCTCAATAATAATTGATACTAGCCATCATCAAATCATCTTATCAACACGTTTTCACTCTTTTCTCATCGAACTATATTTTCAAAATCTTCGCAGAGTCCGAGAGTTCGTACTATGACCCGAATTTCAGTCACTGGAAATAGTCTCATAACCAATGCATCTATCTGTGGATTTTCCAAAAAGTGACTAGACGAAACTGACCAATACCTAACACAAAATGGTCGGAATGCATTTATACGTGGACCGTCAAGTACACGGTTCCAATATTTTTATCACCATCAGATCGTGTCTGAGATCAATAAACGACTCACATTTTCCAGTCATTTCCTCTTATACTTTCATTAAAGTAAATCGCGACTATGACAAGTGGTGTGATGGTAAGATGTAGTCATCTGATCACTGAACTTCGTGGATGGCGTCTGACAACCATAAGAATGCAGCACTTTATAGCATTGTGTCCAGTCTCTTGTAGACGTGCATTCTCTCTGTTATAGCTTTGTATTTAGCAATTATTCACATTCCAATACTATTCTGCAATTCACACTGACTTGTTTGGCAGAAGTTTCATATATCCTCTGTCAGACTATTTATCCATCGTTCAATCTTGAGTTTCACGAGAACAATTATTTTTGTATCCGTGCTGGCTATGTGACAGTCGAAAGCTTTCTTCGATGCATTTCATACGTTCCAAAATCCTATTACAACAGTATCTCAATGATACGGATCTATAATTCAGTGGAGTACTTCTGTTTCTTTTCTTGGGTGCTGGTGTGAACTGTGCAATTTTTCAGTTTTCTGGCACTGATCTTTCGTCGGGAGAGTGGTTGTATACGATTGCTAAAAGTGGAGCTTTTTCATCAGCGTACCCTGAAGAAAGTTAGCTGGTGAGACTTGACTTTCAAATTTGTTCAAATGGCTCTGAGCACTATGTGATTTAACTGCTGTGGTCATCAGTCCCCTAGAACTTGGAACTACTTAAATGTGACTAACCTAAGGACATCACACACAACCATGTCCGAGGCAGGATGCGAGCCTGCGACCGTAGCGGTCGCGCGGTTCCAGACTGTAGCGCCTAGAACCGCTCGGCCACCCAGGTCGGCAGACTTGCCTTTATTAAGTTGCTTCGCTATAACGAGGGTGTCTACTTCAAAATTATTCGTATTTTTAGCTGTTCTTAATTCGAAATCTGGAACATTTACTACATCTTATATGGTGAAAGAATTTAGGAAACTGTGTTTATAACTCCACTTTAGTGGCGCTGTTGTCGGTGAAATTACCATTGCTATCACACAGTGAACATGTTGTCTCTTCGCCACTGGTATACTTCAAGAACGGCCAGAACTTATTTCGATTTTCTGCCAAATTTAGGTACAGTGCTTCGCTGTACAAAATGTTAAAATCATTTTGCACTCTAGTCCATACCAGGTAAAGAGCATCAGTAAAACGTTCGCAATCTTGGAGATTTGTGTTATTTTAAATCCGTTATGCTTTATTCGTAGTTTCTGCAAGTGTCCTGAGTACTTCTGTTTACGGGATATTTCTGTGCAGTCTGATACATTTCTGCAACATCAAACAGGCAGTGCCCACTCTCCAGATAAAACTGCATACAGCTGCCGATATCTGATATCCACAGACTATCATATGAGTGGTGGTGGTATCTTACGCAGCATCGTATCTGATTAATGGTGTCGAAAACCTCTCACCCTGAGGAAATCAAAAAGTAAACGAGTGTGTTGTTATTAACGAACTTCTCTTATTTAATACGTGACAATATAAGAGAACCTGTACCGGAAGAATATGAGTAAAAATATGCCACGATCTCTCTCTCTCGTCTGCGTGCAATGATAAAATATTTGAGTTTGAAACCTGAGCAAAGCCACGAGTCTCCAAATCGCTTTCTTCATACGAGATGGACTTACATGTTACTGGTATCGCGGTGTTCGCATTTCAGAAGAGCGGGCTACAGCGACGTCGTAACGCACGGGCGTAAATAAACACGTAGCGGCCACAAGGCGGATGCCAGCCCTCCACTCCTTAGCCATTACTCAGGCGGCAGAGGGGCGTGGCGCCAGACGGCTAACAACGAGCGGCGCAACACCCGGTATCGATTTCCAGCATTTTAACGAGATAAACAAACAAGATTACTACCTCAACAATTACTCCGTGGGCGCAGGTAGACGGAGTGCGCGGCCACGGCTACGGCTGCGGCCGGGCCCGACGGCCGCAATAAACAACGGGCACAGGCGGAGCGCTGCTAGCCGGGGTGGGGTGGGGGAAAAATTAAATTAGGCGGCGGATTTACGAGTGGCGGGGCGCGCATTACGGCCGCCGTGTAATTCCTTTGTCTTAAGGGCCGGCGGCGGCGGCGGCGGCGGCGGCGGCGGCGGGTCGCGGAGGACGGCTCGCAGCCATCCGTCTTGCGCTGACGAGCTGCGCTGTCACCACCCTGCCCGAGCCCCCGGGGCCACTGCCTCTGCCTCTCTCTCCAAGGTTCTAGTGGCCCTGCCTGCCCACAGGCACCACAAACCGAGCTCCTAGATCAGCCACATCGTGAAAGCATCTGAAGTGTGGAAACGTCGAAAGTTCAAAGTGCTATTTTTTGACCAAAAGCATTTTCAGTGCTGCTGAAATGATCGTATAGCGTTAATGGCCGAACGGCCGCCTGGTACAATTCTTGTCATTTGACGCCATTTCTTGACTTGCGCGTCGATGTGAAATGATTACAACGCAAATACCAAATGCGCGGATAAAGTACATCACCGACCCGGCCTGGAACCTAACCCGGTACCCCGCCATTTAGCAGTAGCGACGCTAACCACTTGACCAAGAGCTGCGGACGTGTTCTCGGTACTCTGTTGCATCTCTGTAGACATGTATCGAGCGCCACTTCACGGAGGAAATTTTCAAACATTTATTACTAGATGGAGCATGGTAGAAGAAAGATAAGCAAGGCGAACGTTGTGTACGCTGATGCTACTAACCCATTCCAAGTAATTTCAATGCATAGAACTGACTTCTTTCATTTTAATGTTGCTGCTGATACAGTGCTGTCAATGCCAGTATGCAAGATGTCCACATGCCGTATGATCGAAGTGCCCAAACTCATCGATCGAAAAATAGATGTACCTATACACACACATTAAAAAAAAAATTTGCATCATCTCGCGTCCAAGATTCCGGAACATTTATAGAGAATTGGAATAGAGTTCAACATAATCATTTCCGCATATTTTATTGCTCATGAAAACCACACATTGCATGTTGTACCATCATACAGCGACACCTTCAGAGGTGGTGGCCCAGATTGCTGTACACACCGGTACCTCTAATACCCACTAGCACGCCCTTTTGCACTGATGCATCCCTGTCCCTGTATTCGTCGTGGCATACTATCTACAAGTTCATCAAGACACTGTTGGTCAAGGTTGTCCCACTCCGCCGGCCGGAGTGGCCGAGCGGTTCTAGGCGCTACAGTCAGGAACCGGGCGGCCACTA